>NC_037543.1:4771896-4784834 GCF_001531365.2 Cynara cardunculus var. scolymus
TTGTGTTCATATGGTTCTTACATTAACAAAAATCATAGAATTTTCGATTTTGTAACTCCCAATTAATTAATGATATGGGAGTTACATAAATTTTTTTACCTAAATACCCTTTTCAACTTTGTTCACTCATCTTTATGAAATTTTAAATTTAAAAAAATAAAGTTTTTATCATGATTAATCACAACCGTTTATTGAAAGATTGAATGGCCAAGATCAGTTAACAAAGTTAACACAAAAACTTTGGTTAACAGATATATATATATACTAGTGGTGTACCCGCGCGATGCAGCACGGGTGAATCACAATTCTGAAACATTAGTCTGACCTTGAATCATGCGTTTGTGTGCTTATTTTGCAAGTCGGATCAGTTTAGACCGAATCATAAAATAGCTAAAGCATGAATGGAGTAGTTTTTAAGGAATTAGAAATTAAAGGGGAAGGAGAGGAGGATAAAAAAGAATTAATAAATTGGGGGGGCGAGGGAAACAGTAACTGAAGAAGGCCCAGTTGGATATACCAAAACCAAATGCACCGTCTCATTTTCAAGATATGGACTATAATCCATAACACTTGGGCCATTAGGAGGAGCTGTGGCCGATGGACATGCAGTTCCATCCAGATTCTTGTATCGGCAAGCAATCTCTTTTACCATGAATGGCGTTGCAAGTGTATTACAGGAAGATGAAGGGATGGGGTGAGGGTTATATAGAAGGGAAGAGAAACAAGGGTTGGGGATCTGTATGAAAGAAAGAGGAGTAGCCGGAAAACAGAAGAGTGGCTTCCGGGAAGGGTTGGGGTAATTGCGGTGAAGAAGCTTACCATACGAATGTGATTGAGAGAGAGGGGGGATGCCACACGGTTTTATACAGGTATCTTTTGTTTCTACTGGAAGCCACTCTTCTCATAAGCCCTTCAAAAATCATTTCAAATTTGAAATCTAAAATTGGCAAGAGTAGAGAAGCAATGATCGGATACAGAAGAAAGAAGAAAAAAGGGGCCCAAATTGGTGATAATTAAAGTCGGATAAAGAGAAAGAAGGTTTGATCCAATTATGATTTGGTATTGGATGAAACACTTGTATAAATAACTTGTACATTGTGCATGATAATTTGTATTAAAGAGAAAAAGGGCATTGAAGAGATAAATTAAAGAGAAAAAGGCTCCACCTTTTAAGAAGTAAACATCATCATTATATATAATAAGTGGAATGAAGTAAAGCTGAAAATAGGGTATGGGAGCTTTTTCCGGAAGATGGTGGAGGGGTTAAATGCAATGCATCAATAAGTTGTATATTATATTTTATAACTTGTTCTTAAGAGTTTTTTGAAATTTATGCATAAAATGGCAGTATTTTGTGCCTTGTTATTTGTAATTAAGATAAGTGTCTAAATGGTTATATATGTAGTATATATATATATATATATATATATATATATATATATATGCTAGCTCTTAAAGCTTCAACACCTAATCATTATATAAATATATATGATCTTAAAGCTTCACGCCTAATCATTATATAAATATATATGATCTTAAAGCTTCAACACCTAATCATTATAATAAGGCTTCCATGCACATTAAATCTCCAGATTGAATTCACAAACAAAACACAGAGAATTGAGGATGAAGCTCAAAGTTTTGATCATTGGGGGTACTGGATACATAGGGAAAAGGCTGGTGAAGGCCAGTCTAGAACAAGGCCATGACACATATGTTCTCCAACGATCAGATATCGGGCTTCACGTTGAGAAAGTCCAGATGTTGTTGTCTTTCAAGAAGCAGGGAGCTCGTCTCCTCATTGGTTCGTTTGACAATCATCGCAGTCTCGTGGAAGCGGTGAAGCAAGTAGATATTGTGATATGTACAATATCTGGTAACCATCAACTCCTGCTTCAACTAAAACTTGTTGTAGCCATCAAAGAGGCCGGAAACATTAAGGTATACTCTTCAAATCATTTCAACAAGCGACAGCCAGGGGCTGCCCCTAGAACCCCGTAAGGGGGCGTGGCCCGTCGAACCCCGCCATAAGGCCCACCCAACAATCTAGTTCTAATTAGCTTACATGAGTGTAGTTCACGCCTCCTAACCTGTTGTATAGCTTAACAAGTTACCCCATATTCCCTTGTAAATCCAATTAAAAAAATAGACCCTAAAATCACCAACAAATGATTTTTGCCAAAGTTTTTATACAAATCATTGGGCATTTGGCTAACGTTAATACATATTTATTAGAGGTTTTTGCCGTCTGAGTTTGGTGCGAATCCAGCTAGAATGGGGGACGCAATGGAACAAGGAAGGGCAATCTTCGATGAAAAAATGGTGGTGCGAAAAGCTATTGAAGATGCGGGAATCCCTTTCACTTACGTATCTGCAAATTGCTTCGCTGGTATTTTTGTTGGAGGGCTGTGTCAAGTCGGCCGCTTTATTCCTTCATGGGAGTCGGTCGTCTTGTATGGAGATGGCAATCGAAAGGGTAAGCATGTTGTTATCTCTTACACTTTGTAACCTTTAATGAAATCCATATTCAAGTTGTGATCCATCGTATGTTAACACATTCGGGCTACAATTATGTAGCTGTATTTATGGATGAAGATGATGTAGCAGCATATACGATCAGAACCATAGACGATCCACGCACTGTTAACAAGACGGTCTACTTGAGGCCTCCAGCGAATATACTTTCACAACGGGAAGTTGTGGGAATCTGGGAGAAGCTCATCGGCAAAGAGCTCAAGAAGTCGTCTTTGTCGGAACAAGATATTCTCAATATCATGAAAGGTGACACCATTTCTCAATAACGCATTGATTGACGTTTCTGTGATGTAGTTGTTACATTCATGTTTTAATCGAGGGTCTGTAGTTGTTTCATCTTTTTAGTCGCTCATAATGATTTAGAAATGATGTGTTGCAGAGAAAGATTTAGCAGAGCAGGGAGTATGGAGTCATTGCTACCATTTTTTCTACCAAGGTTGCCTTGCGAATTTTGAGGTCGAAGATGATGCTGAAGAAGCTTTTCTTCTTTATCCTGATATCAAATACACTAAAATGGAGGACTACCTCAAACAATACATTTGATTGATTACAATTCTCGTTGCATATTGATATTGTGTTTGCTTCAACCGTGTATGTAATTAGTGTTTTTGTTTGAATTATCCGAAAATAAGGACAAGTTTGAGTTGTACAAACTTGGGTTCATGTCAAATTACACAAACGGGCACCGGTGCAAAGTCACGCCACTATTCGGCTAACACATCGGTTAGCGAGATGGTATGTTGTAAGTTGAATGTATTGAATGAGATGCATATGTAAGCGGACATGATTTTGAGATATATATATATATATATAGATGCTTGTTAATCGAGTAAATAGTATTAACTTTATAAACTCATTTGAACTGTTTATTTTGTGATCAACGGTTATGATTAAATGAGAAGGTTATAAAATGATGAAAATGGAAAGAAATTCAATTGAACTAAATGGAGGGAACTTTGAAACAAATTGTTTTTATTTTATGAAGATAAACATGTTTTATATGATTTTATTTAAAATTCATAGTGTTGTTTCATATATGAATTTTGATTGTTCCGATTTCTTTTATTGAAGTTCACAGGTGAAACAATGATTTTTGGTTAAAGTTTATAATGTTTTCGTGTATGAATATTGGTTGTTACAATTTTTTTAACCAAAGTTCATAGTAGGTGTGTTCAAAAAGACCGTTGGACCGTTCAAAAGGTTGAACCAGGTCAAAGAGGACCTTTTTTTGCGGTTCAGTCTAGTTTGAAAAATACTCAAACCGCTTGGTTCGTTCTGGTTTGAGGTTTTACCCTTTTTTTTTTATCAGTCTGGACCGAATCGACCTCCAAAAATACACACACACACACATATAACTATATTCAGTTTTGATGTTCTAGGCTCAACTTTTATGGTCTAATTAAAAAATTTCATCCAATAAATTATGTTTTTAGTTTTCATTTTCTCAATTGATCGCGTTATCTAAATAGATAAAATTCTGAAATTCGTCAAAAATCAAATCTAAAATTCCAAATCATTCTTCGATTTACTCAATGTTCGTCCAAAATTCAACTATCGTTGATGGATTTATTTAACTTTTTTTTTTCAACTTGTTCAATATTTTTTAATTTTATATATAAACATTTCTTTTATAATTCGGTATACTATTTCTTAGTAACATTATATTGGTAGAAATTTTATTTTGAATATAGATTTTTTGTTTTCTAAGTTTAAAGGACATAAGAGGCCCAAACCGGTCAGACAAAACCGCCTTTTTGTGGTTCAGTTTGATCGGTTTGGTCACTTGCTATCAAACTGCTCAGTTTGAAATTTTTTCTAAACCACCATTGTGATTTGGTTTGTAATTTCGGGATTAAACCATCTAAACCGGACCGTGAAACACCCCTAGTTCATATATAGGTGAAATCTGAAATCAAATGAACTAATTAAAAAAGTTTAAACAAAGTAAATTAGATAATTATATAAATGAGATAATTAAGATCGATCGCTCTCTCTGTGTATATGTATATATAGGTCGATAATAAAAAAAAACCATAAAAATGTTATAAACCCGTAAGAAACAATACAAAAAATATATTTTATTTTACATGATTTTTTCATAAAAAACTATAATTTAAGGTATCTTTTCACATATGTTTGTGTTCACATAATGAAAAAAATACATGTGTTCTCAAGTTTTGGATGGAAATAAAAAAAACAAAGGGAAAGAAAATAAAAGAAATAAAAATTTTTATTTGTGTTCTTCAAAATGAAGGGAAAGGAAGGAAAGAAATTGGAAGAAAATAAACTGGTATATTTTTGAGCCGGAGCGAAAGAAAAAGAAATATGTCAATTGTACAAATATACCCTTATTTATTTTATAGTGTAAAATAACTGATGGGTATACGTGTACTTTTATGAATATTTTTAATTGTTATACATTGTTTTATTCCATTTCCTTCTCTTTCCTCCCACATTTGGGAGGAAATCAACATGATTTTCATTTTTTTTTCCTTTTTTTTTTCTTCCTTAAAAACTCGAGAACACAAGATTTTTTTTCTTTCCCCCTACTTTCCCTTCCTTTTCTTCATAAAGAAAACTCGAGAGCACAACGTAAATCCTACCGGTTAATGAAAAAAACCATGTAAAATATTTTTAGATCGGTTCTAAACAGCTTATAACTTTTTCATGGGCTTCACTTGATTTTGCACCATATATATATATATATATATATATATATATATATACACACACACACACATAGTCAGTTTCATACGAGAATAAAAGAACATAAATGACTGAATCACATGTGATTTGTGCGCCTTTGGCTGCAACCTCAAGTCGCTTGCTCACCCTTGCATTGACCTGTTCCGTGATCACATGTAAAATCATATGTGATTTACATATGATTTGGCCGTTTTTTATTCTTTTATTTTTATTATGTTCTCATTTGATTCTCCATATATTTTTTTGAAATCAAATATGAACTCTAATCGTTGTAACCATCTTGTAGCTTGTGGATAAGTTTTTTTTCTTTGACCCGTTAAAGAAATCGGATTTTTTTTTCGAAATGGGTATCATATCAAGAATAACATGTTAAAATTTTATATAATTTGTTTCATCAAATATTAACCATATTTTAGACCATAGCTTTATTTACAATATTCATTTTATTTACCAAATTACCACCATAATTATTAGATTAAAAGTGATCAAAACTAAAATTCAATTAATCCCCAAATTAATTTCTAGAATATTAATGGTCTTTAGTTGAAAACACACATTTGCATATGTTAATATTAAATATATTAAAATATGAATATATACAAAACAATAAACCACATATAAAACCAACCACCCTAACACCTTAAATCTTTAGTTTAAACACACACACACACACACATATATATATATATATATATATATAATTAAAACCTTAATCCTTAAACCATCAATACTAATCTCTCATAATTAACTCTAATAAATCTCCAATCAAAGTTGTCCTTATCAATCAATTCTAACTATAGATGACCTAACCCTAAACCTAACTTTACATCACCATGGATTAACTTTAATTAATATAAAATAAAATGTATTTGAATTGAGAATTTTCTTATTAAAGACTCACCTACCACTTGAGAAAACGATCTACTACCAACTTGATCACATGCGAATGACGTGACGCACAACTCAATCTTATTGCCGGGTTGACCAATTATGGTATTGGTTTTTATTTATTTATATAAAACTAGTTTTAGAATACAAACAAAGTCGTGTCAAATTTAAAGAAAATATAAATGTTCGTTTTTATATAAATTTTTTGATTTAAAAGGTTTATTGAAATTAATATCTTTTTAATTTAAAATTTAACTATAATTAATATATTTTTGATTTAAAAATTTATTGTAATTAATATAATTTTGATTTAAAAAGGAGATGGTATTAATTTAATTAAAATTATATAATTTCAATAAGAAATAAAAAAGGAAGATATATTTTTATGCCATTTTAAGAGTAATGTTTGTATGTGAACGACCCTGTATATGCAAAATGTTACCTTCTAACTTTCATTATTGATTAAACTTGATTGTGGTTGAGATTGGTTATAATAATTTTCAACTTTTTATGGTTTGCATTTGATTTGTCTTCTATAGGGGGGTGTGTGTGTGTGTATATATATATATATATATACGGTTTTCATAGTTTGTACAAATGACTTGGTTTGCAGCACACATCTCCCCTCCCCCACACACACATGCATACATACATACATACATACATACATACATACATACATATATATATATATATGAGAGAGAGAGAGAGAGATATATCTTGCAAAGCAAGCCATTTGTACAAACTATGAAAACTATCGAGATACAATTAATTTAGTGAAAAATTTTCATTAAATTTATTAATATGATGAAATTGTTTCAAATAATTTATTTCATGACGAAAATGTTTCACATATATATATATATATATATATTTGAAGTATATAATATTTATATACGGCAAATGCAACAATAATAAACGTGAGACCAGGTTGTTTTTATGAGACCTGTGAGAAACTTCACAGTAAAAACATTGTGAAGGTTTAAAAAAGTCGAACCTTCACAGCAAAAACACTGTGAAGGTTACCTTCACAACATTTTGCTGTGAAGTTTCAAACGTAAAAAGCTGGTCTCACGGGTCTCACGAAAACAGACTGATCTCACGTGATCCCAAGTCTATATATATATATATATATATATATATATATATATATATATATATATATATATAAAAGAACAATAAACCACATATAAAACCAACCACCCTAACACCTTAAGTTTTTAACTTAAGCACTTCAATTGGCACTATTCATTAGAGAAGTCATCTCCTTCATTTAGAAGCTAACTTAAGAAAGAGACCATTTTAAGGGCTGAGAGAGAATAGCGACTCTCCTACTTGTATCTAGTTGACTACTATCGACAACCAATATTGATAGAATAAATCTTAAATTAATTATTATAGTCCTATCAATTGATTATAACATCATTCTGTAACTTCAAATCCTAAACCTAATTTCGTGTAATTTTAGGTGACGGATAACAACAGATGGAGTTCAAAAGTTTTTTGGTTTGATTTTTATGCACAATGAGGAGTCTTTGTTTTTGGAGTCGTAAATTGATGGACAGTGGGGAGTCTTTGTTATAAAAGTAGTTCCTATATAAAGTGATGGAGGTTCAAACGAAAACACCTTCATTTAATGAGAAAGCAAGAACACGCTTATCATATGTGATAATACACATTAGGGGACTTTGCCTTGCGAATTCGGTCACGCCAAAATTCTTTTGCGTCTATGATTTATTATTACATGTGATGGTCTTGATGGATTATAGTATCACATCAAGAACACCCTTATCAAATGTGATAATACATGTAAGGGGACTTAGTGGTGTAAGGACGATTTGGTCCGCAACCTAGATTGCGCCAAAAGTCATTTTCGTCTCTGATTTATCATAACATGTGTATCATTATGTGATAAAATAATAATATCACATGTGATTGTATATAATAAAAGGATATTCTCACATTCTTGTAAAATGAATGTATTCTCGTTTGAATCATTCCCCATATAAACATATACATATATATATATATATAGAGAGAGAGAGAGAGAGAGAGTTAAGCTCATATGAGAACAATAACCAAATAAAAAAAGAACACGGTCGAATTACATGTGATCTTAAACTAAATTACCTGTAAAATCACATGTGATTCACACGAATTTGATCGCGACCTCCGTTCGTGGCTGTATCGTGATTGCATGTAAAATGCATAATATATTAAAATATGAATATATATACAAGAACGATAAACCACATATAAAACCAACCACCATAACACAATAAATCTTTCTTAAACATATATACTCAAAGTAACCCTACTTGGCACTGATTCATTACGAAGTCATCTCATTCTTTTAGAAGCTAACTTAAGTAAGAGACAGTCCCTAATTGCACTTAAGGTTAATTAGTTGATGATTTTTAAGGGCTAACCGACAATAGTCACTCTCCTATTTGTACTTAGTGAACCACCTTCAACAACCAATATTCATACAACAAATCCTAAATCAGTTGAGCTGATTATTAATTAGTTTTACCAATTGATTATAAAACTATTCCTTACCTCTAAACCCTAAACCCTAACCCTAATTTCATGTAATTTTCTTTAGCCAACTTAACTCACATATGTTAACTTTCTAGATTGCATGTAGCCCAAAGATAAAAGATCATTAAAATTAACTCTAAATCCTTACCCTAGTGCTAACCCTCTCACTTAACCTTAATCGTTAAACCCTAACACTAATTGGTAAAAATTAACTCTAATAAATCTTCAATCAAAGTGGATGCCTTATCAATCAATATTCTAACTCTTGATGATCTAACCCTAAGCCTCCGACTTAGGTAACTACATATTAACTTTAATTAACATAAAATCAAACGTGTTTGAACTGATAAATCACTATATTCTTGAGTTGTTTCAAATTAAAATACTCGCCTGCCATTTTAGAAAGCGACTTTACTACCAATTGACTTGGTTATAGCTTTCAAAATATTTCTTTTACATTTTGAATAAATGACTTTTTTTTGCATCTAAATTGATGAAAATACAACTACATTGTTTTGATTCCCAATGTATATACACATACGTATTTATAAAACCCTTCTTTTACATAAGATATATGTGATATCTCACGTATTTAGACAAATGAGTAATCGATTTAAGGATAACTTATTGCTCACGTGCGAATAATGTGATGTACAACTCAATATTATTGCAAATAGAAATAAAATAAATTTGGACAAATTATCAAATTAGAAACAACAATAATCCTTTTTCTAATGGTTTATAAAATGTGTTGCGGAGTTACAGATAAAGAGTGTGCAGAGCAAGTGGGGTGGACTCATTACTATGACATCTTTTATAAAGGTTGTCTAGCAAATTTGGAGATTAACGGAGGTGATGTTGAAGAGGCTCTCTTTTGTATCCTGATATCAAATACAGCAAAGTGGAAGACTACCTTAGACACTACCTTTGAATTCATATGTGCATAATGTTATGCTTCAAGTCTACACATGTGTACTAGTACATTAAACTGGGCATATCTTAATTCTACTTTTTGTATTGAAATGATCATATGTGTGCTATGTATACCTACTAGTTAGATATGGCCAAAAAACTGGTCTCGGGCCCCGTCCAAATTGGTCCCGGTCCCAAAATAGTGATCTTGTAACTGGTCATGACCCAAATATGAAGGTTCGGTTAAGGTGTATGAGACCCGGTTATGAGAATCAGTCTCGGGTTGTGTCCAAACCGGTCCTCTGTAAAAATAAAAAAATAAAAATCAATTTTTCACGTAATTTCTTTTTGAAGTTATTTTTAAGAATACAAAAGTTTTATTCTAATACACTTGAAAATATGTAATTAGGTCAATTAGATACACTTAAAAAATACGTTTTTTGCGAGACTTGTGAGCGTTTGTGAGTTGGTATCTTCTCTCATTCACCATATGACATATATATAGTGAATAGAGATTAAATGGGATGATTAGATACACTTAAAGAGTATGTTTTATTATAATTTTGTAATTGAATTTTCAATCAAATACATTTAAAAAGTTAGAAATAAATATAAAAATACTTTTTTTTGTGAAAAATTCAGGCCGAACCCATAACCGGTCCTAAGCCAGGCATTGTCTTTTGACGAAAACCATAACCGATCTTTAACCGACAATCCCAAACCGATTTCAACCAATCTCGGATGAGGCCGGTCCTAAACCGGTCCTACCCCTAGTCCTCTGCCAGTTCCAAACCAAACCCGGTCCATTTAACCATCTCTACCGAGTGCTATATAATATAGAATTACATGTGTTTATATTGAAATGATGATGTATGTATTGCTACTACAATATAAAATAAACTTGCATGTGCTTTTATTTGACATGGATGCACCACATGTCTTTTCATTTCCCTTTTCAATTTTTATAATTTTAATGATTGAGAAAAGGAAACAAAAAGCAAAATATATAGAGATAGAGAGAGGAGTTAGGAAAAGCCCCTCTAAAAAAAATAACAACCAAGGAACCTTTATATAATCTATCTGGAGGATATATATGTGTACATAAAAGTAATTTAAGTTGTTTCTTGATTTTTATGTATGTGTGTGGGGATCTTTTGAGAACCCATGAATTGTAATAACACTGGGAACTTATGCATCATATGTTATTTGATATGATATTTTTTCGTCTAAGACTAGAATTTGAAATATTGATTAATATATATTTGTTTTCCAATATGTTCACTTCATATGTACTCGGTTCACAATGTGAAACTTTTTAGAGTGTTTGTGAAACACAAAATACAAAATATTGGGACAAGTTAGATCGCATTTGTCCAGGTTCTACTCTTATAGAGGGATCAGATCTTTATGAGACCATTGAAAAGAAGACTCAGCATTACAAAAAGGAATTTGAGCTTCAAAAACAAGCCAAGGAAGATTCAGAAATTCCAAACCCTTTTCAACAGCTTTCTCAAAAATATGCAGGAACTCTTTCTAAAGATGAGATTGTCGATCTTTATATAGAAAAAATGAAGAAAGACCTATATGAAAATATAGGACCTTGTCAACCAAGTTCTGATGCTTCGATGAATTCAGATCTTCAACAAGATGCTCAAAGCAGAGAAGGTTCAGAGGATATAGCCATTTCTCTTGAAGATGCTCTAGAAACTTTAAAAGATTCGATCAAACACGGGAAGTAATATCTTTTTCCGACAAAGGTGTATTTTGGTCAAAAATAGGCTTTTATAAAGCTGCTTTTACTGTTTTCATAAAGCATTTCTTTTCCTTTATGACAGACTAGTAATTTCATTTTTACAAAGAACTTTCACATTATGAAGTGAGTACATGTGAAATAAACACATTTTGAAATAAATATATGTTAATCAATACATTAAATCTTGTAGGGGAGAGAGAGAGGAGAGATAATATTTTTAAAATACCTAAAATGTCCTTTAGTTAAAATTTTAAGTCAAATTACCAAAATTATTAGTTTCTTAATTTAACCAATGATTTATGATTGAGATTAGATCTCACAATTATCACAAACTAACAAGTTCTCTCTTGAATGACCCCTATTATATATATGCATGTGTGTGTAGGTTGGGTTCCGATGACAAAGAGAGTTAAGGTGAGAATCGTAAGAAAAGATCTACACTCTTTGATGCACATTAGGATGAGATGCACCTAATCAATCCCCGTGTTAAAGCACGATTCATAGGTAGGTTTGAGATTATAGGTGAACAAGGGTCCATATATCTTCTTACCCTTCTCACCTTAACTTTTCTTATCATACGATCTGTCACACACACACACACACATATATATATTATATATATATATAAATATACTAGAAGAATACTCGTGCAATGCAGCGAGATACATCTTTTTTTCTTACAATTTTTTATTAATGAGATACATCAAAATGCATCAGATCATCAATTCATGAATAAACATGAAATCAAAAATACTTAAAAGATTTAAAAAATTTCTTACAATTTTTTATCATAACTTTTTTTCTCAAACCATGTTTTGTGCGTGTATATATATAATATTTAATTAGGTGATCAACCAACTTCCAATCAATCATATATCCTCCTCCTAATTCTTTTTATTTAATTATTTATTTCTTGGATACAAAAAACATAAAGGGAATATATTACGTAAATAAAAAAGATTGCAATCTCCCTTTTTTTATTTAAAAAATGATTTATTTAAAAAAATAATGGATGATAGAGTTTAGAAATGGGTGGCTCGTGTCATCAATTTCTTTTGTTTGTTCTAATAAAGCTATTGATAGGATTTGATCGGTTTCATTATATATTTCAGTTTTACTAATTACAATCATCATTAAAAATGATAATTATTTGAGAAAAACCTTTAAAAAAATTATGTAAGTAATTTGTTGGGTATGTGTATATGTATAACATACATGTGAAAAGAAACCAAGAAACAACTTCAATATCATACTAATGAATGATTATTAAGGTGTTCCTTAGTTTTTAATTCTTTTTTAAGGTTTTTCCCTGAACTCTTTTCTCTATATATTTTCCTTTGAACGTGCACAAGACAAAGACTAAGGGGTTGTTTGGCAATTGTTGAATGGTTTAGTGCAGAATGATTAAGTGGTCAAGATGATTAAGAGACTCTGTATGATTTAGTGTTAGATAGAAAAAGGTTGTTTGGAAACTGTTCTGAATGAACAGTCTGAATGACATAAAATTATCATTTTACTTCCAGTCTTGTGTTTAATGAAAATTAACGTTTGCCAACAGTTCTGAAGAAAATTTCTAAATGAAAAATAAAAAATAATTAATGGT
>NC_037543.1:4784914-4826378 GCF_001531365.2 Cynara cardunculus var. scolymus
GAAACAAGGCCTAAAACAGCCTCTAAACAAAGCCTAAAATAGTCTCGAAACAAGGCCTAAAACAGTCTCGAAACAGCATCCAAACAGTCCATATAGCTACTGATTTTTTATATACCAAACAGCTTCTTTAGCTACTGATTTTTAGCCACAAAACAGCCTCATAGCTGCTGATCTTTAGCAACAAAACAACCCTTTAGCTGCTAATTTTTTATCCACGGAACAACTTTGCTAGCTGCTAATTTTTTATCCACAAAATCTAGCCTTGTGACAGAAAAGGTTGGTGCTCTTCGAATTTCACCTAGAGTATATACAGGATATGATTCTTCATGAATGTGTATAGTAAATGATACCATTATCTGTGAATGTTTCGAATCAAAAAGAATATAATTCCGCAGGAACATATCATGGAATGTACAAAGCAAAGCGGTTCAAAATGATTAGAAGCATAGAATTTTGTGGTTATGAATTACAAGTTCATTTAATARCATTCATGGTGAGACTTTGAGCTTACTGTGGGAACAAATGCCAAGGRTTTATAGAAGGCGGCCTCACTCAATGATCATTAATATTTCATTTACTACCAATCTCTAATATTGCATATATTATTATTTTTGGATGTCCCATGAAAACTTTGAAAGCACTGTTTCTTCATAATTTGAAGCTCAACCAATCTATTTCTCAATTTTTGTCATTAGAATTATGGATGCTATTGCTTTAGCCTTCTGGCCCACAAGTTTTCTCTATTGCATTATTAAAGAGTAGTTTCAACTTTCAACATCTAATTAATAGCCCAAAAAGCATCCAAAGCCATGAAGCATGTTCAATCTCARCATCCAGRAAGCTATAACCAGCATAAAGGCTAATGGGAGGGATTATCTTAAGTGGTCCCAATTGGTCTGCATCATTCTTCAAGGCAAATGGCAAATTGTATTCAAGCAAATGGCTAATGGGAGGGATTATCTTAAGTTGTTCGACCTCTTTCCCAATTATCTCATTGCTACAGAAAATCTCTAATCATAGTGGTCAATGTAGAACGAACGAAGAAAATCAAATATTAGCAGACAAATGTGTAAAGTTGACTGTGTCCATGTAAAAACTGACWTGCAGGCATCACCGACAATCAAGCAGGCTTGTCTAGGGTTTATGATTCAGAAGAAGGGTGAGACCACAGATGATGTTATTCACCACATAAGAAGGGTTTATGAAATTGAGAGGTCTTACCTGTGAATYGATTGGTGACCGATGAAGAAGGCGAGACTGGTGACCGATGAAGAAGGCGAGAATGGTGAACGAGAATGTGCGATTCCTACAACCGATTGATAGAACAAAAGTGTCGCTTGGAGAAATCGAGGGAGCCATACCTGGTACGACGATTAGAGAAAAAATAGGGAGGGCAAACCTGTCAAAATTTCACATATGAATCGTATGGAGGGCGTGTGGGTGAAGGAGCGATTCAGATTTACATTTATCATTCAGACTTTGTAAAAAACCTATCCAAACAATAAAATGTCTGACCGAATCAGACCCTTACCTCTTAATGGTATCATTCAGAGGTAAACAAACAGCCCCTAAATCATCGTGGCAATGTTACTTAGCGTTAAAGGACAGTCATGATAATGCCATTCAAAAATGCTTCTTACACATTCTCTCCCTCTCTTTGCTGTTGGCCTGCCAGTACTTGCTGCTAAATTTTTGTACCTGAAAGTTGGATAACAATGAATTAATTCTATTTATGGAACAACCAACTTTAATTCCACATTGGGAAAATGGGAACTAATAATGTTCATTGTGATGATTTTGGATCTAGTTCCAATTCGAGAACTATAGTATACGTTATGATATGTGTAGAACCTGATGATAGAGATACTCACAATCAATCCTACATTAATTAAATATTCTTTCATAATCACTTGATTGTGAGTTACGGTTTAGTTTTGTAGGTTACGTTTTACTCCCATAATCACTTGATTGTAAGTTACAATTTAGTATTGCATGTTACGATTTACTCAAGATGTATATATATACACACCTACGAGTAATAATACAATTAAGTTTTTCTAATCGATCACATTTTTACTTCTATATGGTATCAGAGCTTAAGATCCATATTTTTTTGCCTTCTTACTACTATCCCAAATATGTTCCCCTGCTTCTATCCTAAACCATCTCGTCCAGCCATTCAAGGGTCGTTGTCGATGGTGTCGCGTAACTTGACACTATGTCTTGCAATGTTGTATCTTGCGTACTCAATTCCCAGATGCAATTCTACCATCACCCTCCTCCAATCTCTTCTTCTTTTCCACATGCCTATGACGTTGCTAACTCAGAAACTTCATCCAACAGTTGGCTTCTTAATAGTGGTGCAACACACCATGTCATTCATGATTTTTCCAACCTTGCATTTCACTCCCCTTACAACGGTAGGGAGGAAATTATTATTGGCGATGGTTCGGTCCTAGCCATCTCTAACAACGGTTCAACATCTCTTCTTACTCCCACTTCTAAACTTCGTCTTAATAATATATTACATGTACCTTATGTTTCTCGTAATATTATCTCAAACTCTAAATTTTGCCAAGATAGTAATGCATAAATTACATTCTCACATACTTCTTATCTTGTGAAGGATCTTCGCACAGGGGCACCTCTTCTCCAAGGCCCAACTAAATTGGGAATTTTTGAATGGCAACTCACTCGTCCCACCATTCACTCGTCCCACAGTTCACTCTGTCAAAGTGGCATCCACTACCGATTGGCATCATCGAGTGGGCTATCCATCTTCTTCTATTTTACTTCGTATTAGCAACTCTTTCAATTTGTATATTCCTAATTCTGTTGCTTTTCATTGCAGTTATTGTGATTGCAATAAAAGTCATAAATTACCGTTCTCTCAAAACACCTTACAACAACCTAAGGGCCCTCTTGATATTCTTTACAGTGATGTTTGGACTTCCCCCACCCTATCTTATGATGCCTATAAATACTACAAAATATTTGTTAACCATTATTTCAAATATGTGTGGTTTTATCCACTCAAAAACCAAAATGAGGTCATTGCCATTTATATTAAATTCAAGCTCAAAGTTAAAAATTTCTTCAAGCGATCCATCGTTACTATCTTTAGTGATGATGGTGGTGAATATGTTGGTTAACATCTTACTCTTGAATCTCATGGCATCACTCACCTGACTTCCCTGCATCATATGCCAGAGCACAATGGCTACTCAGAGCGACGTCAATGTCACATTGTTGAAACTGATCTCTCTTCTCACTCATTCTTTTATGCCACATAAATATTGGACTCTAGCTTTTGCTACTGCTTGTTACCTCATAAATCGTATGTCAACTCCTACATTTAATCTTCAACTCCTACATTTAATCTTCAACTCCTACTTACCTCACGCCATATGCATTTTTCTTAGACAACATAAATACATACAAGACCTTCTCATACGTACTCACATGTCAGCCACCAAACCTGTTCCTAATCCTATAGCTTCTCATCCTATTCTAACACTACATAATGGAACCCCCTTGGCCAACCCAATTGAATACAGGGCAATTATAAGAAGTGTACAATACTTATCTCTAACCAGACTACATGTTTCTTTTGTTGTGAATAGGTTATCTCAATACATGCACAAGCCGACTGAAGAACATTGGGCAGCTCTCAAATAACTCTTACGCTACCTAGTGGGCACATCTACACAAGTTCTACTACTACGTCATGATTCAACCATTACTCTCCATGTCTCTACAAATACTTCCTGAGCCGGTGATAAAGATGACCACATTTCAACGACCAGCTACATTGTTTGCTTGGGTCGAAATCATATTTCTTGGAGTTCATGTAAGCAACGCACTCTTGCTCATTCATCGACAGAGGCCGAATACCAAGCTGTTGTTGCAACTACGGCAAAGGTATTATGGGTCCAAAACCTATTCCATGAGTTAGGCCATCTACCCATTATAGCATCGGTAATATATTATGATAATATGGGAGCTACATATGTTGCCACCAATCCTAAGTTTCACTCAAAAATGAAGCACCTAGCTCTTGATTATCATTTTGGTCATGAGAATGTCCAAAGTCGAAAGTTGCGTGTTTCATTTATTTAGCAAGGATCAACTACATGAGGCTCTTACTAAGCCACTTGTAAGAACACGATTTGACAAACTCATGTCCAAGATTGGTCTCACTATTCGATCGTCCATTTTGCGGGGCCATGATAGAGTTATTCACACTCAATCTTATATTAATTAAATATTATTTCATAATCACTTGATTGTAAGTTACGATTTAGTTTTGTAGGTTAAGGTTTACTCTCATAATCACTTGATTGTAAGTTATGATTTAGTTTTGTAGGTAAATATTTACTCAAGATATATATACACACACACACCCCTACAAGTAATAATACAATTGAGTTTTTCCACCCAATCACATTCTTACTTCTATACTTGGTGTGCATTTTCATAGCAATCAAATTCTGTTTCAGCTAAAACTTGTTGATGCCATCAGAGAGCTAGGCTGGAAACGTTAAGAGTATACTCTTCAAGTTTAATCAATTTTTTAAAGGGATTTTAATTTGCCTGAAAATTGTTTTAAGAACGTATTGATAAGTGGTAATATATATGAGCATGCATTTGGCTAACAATAATTATATTTATTAGAGGTTTTTACCATATGAGTTTGGTATCGATCCAGCAAGAATGGGGGAAATAATGGAACCCCGACGAATAAGCTTTGATGACAAAATGGTGGTGAGAAAAGCCATTGAAGATGCAAGAATCCCTTTCACCTATGTATCGGCAGCCCGACCACGTTCTTCTTTCGAGTAAATTTGTTGTCTTGCTCAGAAACGCCAATGAGCATCTCTCAGAGTCCCACAACTTCCCTTTGCAAAAGAATGTTCGTCGGAGGCCTCAAGTAGATTCTCTTGTTTAGAGTGTGGGGATCATCTATGGTTTTGATGGAATATTTTGTTGTGCCGTCTTCAACAACAAATATTGCCGTAGAAAAAGTTTGGGATATATAGTTTGTGCAGTGATATTTGTTGATGAAGACGACATAGCAAAATATGCCATCAAAACCATAGACGATCCCCGCACTCTAAATAAGACAATCTATTTGAGGCATTCGGCGCACATTTCTTTAATTTCGCAAAGAAAAGTTATGGGACTCTGGGAGAGGCTCATCAACAAACAACTCAATGATTTATTATACTCACGAATTATCATTAAGAAATCAGTTCCAATTTCAATGATTTATAACCCTTAACTTAACCTCACCGTCATCATAGATTAACTTTAATTAATATAAAATCAATGTGTCCGAATTGAGAGCTCATTAAATTTGAGTTGTTTCAAATTAAAGACTAACCTACCATTTCAGAAAACGACTTCACTACCAACTTGGTTTTTTACTTTCAAAATATTTCTTATAACTTCTTGAATGAATGAATTTTTTGCATCTAAATCAGATGCTTTGTTTTGATTCCCAATTTATGTACGTATATATTTTTAAACCACTTTTTTATACGTAAAATGTGAAGTCAACCTATTGCTATCATACGTATACGCATCATGTGACGTACAACTCAATATTTTGCCGATATGACCAATTACGTTGTTAATTTTTTCATATAAAATTAGTTTAAGAATACATATTATTTTTATTATAATTGTTAGATGTTTATTAACTTAATTCATTTTCAATTTTTTAAGTGATTAAAAAATTCATACAAACAATTGAAGGCATAAGATAAGTAGAGACGTCGGCATCGTCATAGTATGCAAAACCTTGAGCTTGGCATGGGTTTAGATCACTAAACCACAACCAGGATCTGACAGAAATAATCGGCCAAAGCTTCCTATTGGCACAGTAAGCGGCTAACCTACTGGTGGTCAAGGTTGTCGGGAGGTGGGTACTATGTGTGGATTTTAGATGTGGTGCGAGAGACGAGAAAGGGAACTCGCAAGCGACCCTGGTTGCCGATGAGGTTGATAACCGGAGTAGGCAGAAAATTAAGGTGAGGCCATGGTCTCACTCTGCGGATGTTGCGGTAAACCAGAAAGAGGGCCAAATTAAGCCCTTCGTGTAGGCCAATGGCGTGGTGAGAGAGCACCTATAAGCTTGTTTTATGAAAATTATATATTGAAAGTTGTATGTTTTTCACTTCATATCTCAATAGTTTACAACATGTTTTCAGTTACTTATGTTTGTATATATAGCATGTAAAGAAAACCATGACCTCACTAGGCGAAAGCTGACTTTTTATGATCCATCTCTCAAGGGGCGTTGTGACGGGTAGTTCGAGAGGAAAAAAGAAGATTTAAGAAGACCTAAAAGCCGCTCCAAGTATTTAGAGTGTTGATGTTAATTGTTTTAAAGTTTTCTTGTAAGGTTGATGAGCCTATGTTAAGACTTCCACTGTTAAGTTTTTGAGTTTTAGGTATGAATCGTTTATGATTTATGTTATAGTGTCTAGACGTCATAACCCTGGATTTAGGGTGTGACAAGGTACAATCCACGTGTCATGCGGAGAGTGGTTTGAGGGTACTACTTGTCAAAGCAAAACAGTCTTTGGCCGCTCATGAGCAGTTTTTTTTTTCAGGGGAGTTGGTGGACATGTGATGAATAGTAATGCATATTGTACTATACAAAAAGTCAGATTGAAGCATGGGGGATTGACTTGTGCAAGTGCGGATAAGACAAAAGCTTGACGCAAGATTCTGAATCAGCTAGGGAGAGGTCGCCAATTTAGATGTTGTTGATCTCTTGAGTAACGTTTCACATTTCTTGAAATCGGTTGTTATCACTAAATGTCGCATCAGATCGTCAACGTCTCTATTTTTATCTTCAACTACTTCTTCAACATCCTAAAGTTCCATTTGGTGAAATTCTTGTCTTGGGGAAAACTTAAGTCCTAAAACATATTTAAGTACTCAACAATCACTGAATTGACTCAGACGCTCATGTGATTTCAGATAGAACTTAATGCATGAATTAACACTAAGTAATTAGGGTCATCATTGAATCACTTAGAGGGGTTAGGATCAACAGGGATCCCATGTATTACAGTGATGAACTCATTAGGAGTTGGGAAACGAGACCCTTGTTTTGAGGCGTTGGTCTAGTAGAGTTGGCACTAAGTCATCGGCAGCATTTTATGGATGAACTCGTGTGGAATCGGGCCCTAGGACAATTGGCGTGTAGGTGTAATTCTATGGTGTGTAAGTAGGCAATAAGGTCAGGGATATTGCCGTGTTGAACTCGTGTGGGTAGGGTTCCAGGACGTTGGATATTGCGGTCGACACTATTGAGTAGTTAGACACGGGTACCGGGACCTTATTGTACTACTTTATAACATTGATGAATGGCTTAATTTGTGTTTCGCCATGATTGATGGAATGAGTCTCATCCGTCACTGAAAGGTGGTGTTTTGGGTATTGAGTATCATCCATGTTTCCGATGATGTTTTGGGAATGGAGTGTTATCAATGATTTGTAGTTTTGGGTATTGAACTTTATCCATGTTTTGGTGTTTGGATAATAGAGTTTATCCATGTTTTCAGTACTTGAATATTTAACTTTATGTATGTTTTGGGTAAGTATTGGGTTTTTGGTTTCATGTTAAAATGGTGTTTTGGTCAGCGAGTTTTCATCACAAAAATATTGATCAATTCTGATAAAGATGTTGATTTTCTATTAAATACATTTCATTTGAGAAATTGAGATTTAAATAGCATCCTTTCGGTTTTGCCATTTTACATTAGAGATGAAAAATGATTGAACTCACTAGGCAATAAATCTAATACTTTATCCTTGTCAGCATATGCACAAATCCTTGTTAGGGAATGATATTAACGTCACTGTAAAGAATTGAGTGCTTGTTAAATGCACGAGAAGAATTTAGCTATTCGGGAACGTTTTCCATATTTTGGAGATAATGACTGTAATAGGGTTTTATTATCACCTGTCCCTAATCTATGCTTTGTGTAAGAGTGTTTAATAATTGTTGTTAAATCTTAGATTATCATTATACGTAATCAAGTGTTGACTTTTATATAGTAATTTATTATTTATTTGATATTATAAAAAATTTAAATTAGTCGTTCTTTTTTTCAAAATTTGGGAGTGCTTAATAAAAATGCAATTCCTTTTAAAAACTTTTAGTTCTTAAAAATTAAAGTATAAGGGTATTCGTTGAAATGTTTTTAGAGATTTTTTTATACCGATAGTTTTTTATGTTTTTTTATTAACCTGGATATTCAACCCGTTATACGAGCCGACTAATTCCAGGACGACCACCTGCTTTGCAACTAATTCCAGGACGATCACCTACTTTGCAGATAGCCCGGAGTCACCGTATTTGAACCTCCGTGGCCACAAGGGGATTTTTAATCCTCCTTGGATTTGAACATAAGATCTCCTGATACTTTTGACCTTTAAAGCCGAGCTCAAACCAATCAGGCACTACCCTTTAATTAATTAGTTAGTTTTTTTTATGTTTTAGAGATCACTATAAACAATTATTGAGGCATATATACCTAATCATTATTATTATATATATATATATATATATATATATATATATATATGCTAGCTCTTAAAGATTCAACACCTAATCATTATATAAATATATATGATCTTATTAAAGCTTCAACACCTAATCACTATAATAAGGCTTCCATGAACATAAAATCTTCACACAAATAAAACACATAAGAGAATTGAGGATGAGGCTCAAAGTTTTGATCATTGGGGGTACTGGATACATAGGGAAAAGGCTAGTGAAGGCCAGTCTACAAGAAGGCCATGACACATATGTTCTCCAACGATCAGATATCGGGGTTCACGTTGAGAAAGTCCAGATGCTGTTGTCCTTCAAGAAGCAGGGAGCTCATCTCCTCATTGGTTCGTTTAACGATCATTGCAGCCTTGTGGAAGCCGTGAAGCAAGTAGATGTTGTGATATGTGCAATATCCGGTGTGCATATCCGTACCCATCAAATCCTGCTTCAACTCAAACTTGTTGATGCCATCAAAGAGGCTGGAAACATTAAGGTATATATGTATACTCTTCAAATTTAATCACTTCCTTTAAAGGGATTGTAATTTGATTGAAAACTTTCATCATTTCCATAAATATTTCAATTTATTGGATTGTATTGGTTGTAAAAATGTGATGGGTTGCATTTGAAACAAACTCTATAGTGTGTATATATCTATATCTATATATATGTGTGTGTGTGTGTGTGTGTGTGTGTGGGCATTTGGCTAATGATATTAATGGTATTTATCAGAGGTTTTTGCCATCGGAGTTTGGTATGGATCCAGCAAGAATGGCCGATGCAATGGAACCAGGACGAGTGGCCTTTGATGACAAAATGGTGGTAAGAAAAGCGATTGAAGATGCAGGTATCCCATTCACATACGTATCTGCAAACTGCTTCGCTGGTTACTTTATTGGAGGACTGTGTCAACCTGGTCACATTCTTCCTTCAAAGGAGTACGTAGTCTTGCTTGGAGATGGCAATCAAAAGGGTAAGTTGTAACTAGGACTCTTATATATACATATATATAGAGAGAGAGAGGGGGTAAAATCAAACGAGAATGCTAACTATTTAATGAAACAAGAAAATGGTTGTTAATGTACAAAATCATTACATGATTCATATATATATATATATATATATATATATATATATAGGGTTGGGTTCACATTACACCAGCATGTTTTCGTGAGACCCATGAGACCATTTTTTTACACTTGAAACTTCATTGCAAAATGTTGTCAAGGTAAAAAAAAACCGAACATCCATAGCAAAAACATTATGAAGGTTACCTTAATAGCATTTTGCTATGAAGTTTTAAGTGTAAAAAAGTAGTCTCACAGATCTCACAAAAACAGGTTGGTCTCACATATTCCCAAGTCTCTCTCTCTCTCTCTATATATATATATATATATATAGGGTCATTCAAGAGAAAACTCACTAAATCTTAACCACAAATCAAAGTTTAAAAAAAATGGTAATTTTACTTAAAATATTAATTAAGGACATTTAGGGATTTTAAAAATCTCTTTTCTCCTCTATCCTCTATCCGGCGAACCTTATGTAAACAAAAAATACACATTGTGATATCTAAAAAAACCTCGTTAAAAACATTCAAACATTATTCACTATGATATCCAAATATACGTACAAGATGTACACTTTGATACCTTTGTAAAACAACTAAAATAACAAAAATATACATAGTGATACCCTTTGTAAAACGACGAAAATAAAGAAAATGTAGATTGTGATATACATTGTGAATATTATTTCCATGATACATTTTGATCCACAAACGTATTTAAAAACAATATATATATATATATATGTGTGTGTGTGTGTGAGGTAATTAAAATTAGTTAAATATTTCTTCTAAAATATTGATTAAATCTTTTATCACGTGAATCCAACCATATATATATATATAATCATACTTGTTCAAAAGTCGTTTGCTTTCATTTTTTATGACGTTAATGTAAAATCACATGTGATTTTGTACATTAATGATTTTTTTCTTGTTCTCTTAAATAGTTAATTTTCTTGTTTAAATTTTCCTATATATATATATAGAGAGAGAGAGAGAGGTGAGTTATTATGCAACCATTTACATTTGTACAACCAATACAACTCAATCTCAATCGTCCATGTATGATTGAATGATTACTTGTTAAGTAGTATATGTTTCAAGATTGAATTTGTTAATTTATGTAGCAATATTGGTGGACGAAGATGACATAGCAGCATATACGATCAAAACCATAGACGATCCCCGTACTCTTAACAAAACAATCTACTTGAGGCCTCCAGCAAACGTTCTTTCACAAAGGGAAGTTGTGGGACTCTGGAGAAGCTCATCGGCAAACAACTGAAGAAGTCGTCTTTCTCGGAACAAGAATTTCTTAATATCGTGAAAGGTGACACCATTTCTCAATACGAATTAATTTTGCCATTTCTTTGCATGGTGTAGTTCTTCTTTCATAAGTTCTTGGTGGCCAAAATGCAACATTGAATATATACAGACAGAGAGTGTGTGAGAGGGTTGTTCATGGGAGAACTTTGTATTTTATGAAAACCGTGAGATCCATTTGTAGCCACACATGTTAAATCCATATATGATTACTCACTGAACCCATATATGTGGTTGGATCTCAAGGTTCTCGCAAATAACCCCGTTCTCAAATGATTAACACCTTACGTATGTGTGTGTGTGTGTGTGTATATATATATATATATATATATATATATTACAAGCTTATTGACATGGATGAAGTCGTTTTTTCTAATGGTTTATAAAATGTGTTGGGGAGTTCCAGATAAAGAGTATGCGGAGCAAGTGGGGTGGACTCATTACTACGACATCTTTTATAAAGGCTGTCTAGCAAATTTGGAGATTAACGGAGTTGATGTTGAAGAGGCGTCGCTTTTGTATCCTGATATCAAATACAGCAAAGTGGAAGACTACCTTAGACACTACCTTTGAATTCACATGTGCATAATGTTATGCTTCAAGTCTACACATGTGTACTCCTAGTATTTTAAACTTTGCATATCTTAATTCTACTTTTTGTATTGAAATGATCTTATGTGTGCTGTGTATACCTACTAGCGTAGATATGGCCAAAAACTGGTCTTGGGCTGGGTCCAAAGTCGGTCTCGGTCCCAAAATAATGATCCCAGTTACGGTCCCAATTGGGACAATTAAATACACTTAAAGAGTATGTTTTATTATAATTTTGTAATTGATTTTCAATTAAATACACTTAAAAAGTTAGAAATAAATTTAAAAATACATTTTTTTTTTAAAAAAATCGGGCCAGACCCGTTACCAATCCTTAACCAACAGTTCCAAACCGATCTCAATCAATCCAGGGTGAGGCCGGTCCTAAATCGGTCCAGCCCCAGTCCTCCGCTGGTTCCGAACCGAACCAGACCCATTTTGGCATCTCTAGGGACTGCTATATAAAAATAAACTTGCATGTGCTTTTATTCACACACATGATGCGCATCACCTGTCTTTTCATTTCCCTTTTCAATTCTTATAATTTTTTATGATTGAGAAAAGTAAACGAAAACAAAATATAGAGAGAGTGTGTGTGTGGAATTAAGGAAAAACCCCTCTAAAAAATAAAAACCGAGAAATCTTTATATAACTTGTCTGGAGGGTATATATATGTACATAAAAATAATCTAAATTGTTTCTTTTTATATATATAATATTAATTAGAAGGAGAGTATTTGCGTAATACAGCAAGATACATCTCGATTTTAATGTTCTATTTTATTTATTGTCTCTACCGATGTTATAATACGATTTTATGTGTTTTTAATAAAACAATAATGATTTTATTTTTGAATAAAATATAAATTTGAAAAAAAAATATCAATGTTAATATCAAATCAACTATTTAAAAGTTCTCATTTTTTCTATGTAAATTCTTTAATTTATTTTTTATTATAATTTAATTTAAATTTAATAATGAAATAATTTATTTTTGGTTTAATAATTTTATAAAGATAATAATTAAGTATTTTTTAAAACTCAATAATTATCTTAATTATATTTTAGATTTTTTATATTTAAAATGAGATGTTTATCTTGTATTTGATTATTTTTATCTGCAGTTAATTACACGAATTCAAATATGGAGTTTTAATAAGTTATACTTACGCACAATCTACTTGTAATCTTGAGTTTTAAGTAACATGCATTAGTAAACAATAATGTATACATTAAAATTGATTTTTAAAAGTTTCTATCAAATGTTTTATAATACAATATAGATAAGGTGATTTACCAACAGCCAATCAATCATATATCCTCCTCCTAATTCTTTTTATTTAATTATTTTATTTCTTGGATACAGAAAACAAAATGGGAATATATTATGTAAATAAAAAAGATTGCAATCTCTCTTTTTTATTTAAAAAAGGATTTAATAAATAAAATAAAAAAATTTGGATGATAGAGCGTAGAAAAGGGTGGCTCTTGTCATCAATTTCTTTTGTTTTTTTAAATAATGCTGCTGAGATGGGAACTCTCAGGAGGCAGGATCATTATTATATACAAGTACAGAACATAAATTTTTTAACCGTTAAGAGTCAGATTTAATATATTATATATTTTAAAGGTACCAAAAATATCATAAAAAGTAGGCCATGTGAAAGTTGGAATCTGTGTTCTTGTTTACTTATTCAGATCTCTATTGCTTTACTCACTTGTACACACATCAAAAGTCAAAAACAAATAAAGCACCATAGACACAAGATTTGTTTGAGAAAAACATTACAAGTAATTTATCTAGTATGAAAAGAAACCAAGAAACAACTTTAATATCGTACAAATGAATGATTATTAAGATGTTCCTTCATTTTTATTATTTTTTAAGGTTTTTCCCTGAACCCCTTTCTCTATATATTTTCCTTTGAACGTGCACAAGACAAAGACAAAATCATCGTGGCAATGTTACTTAACGTTAAAGGACAGTCATAATTAGGGGTGCTTATAGGTTTGGTTGATCGGGTTGAAGACATTTGAATAACCCAACTCAATGTTTGCTGTTTGGAAAAATCTTAACCCAACCCATTGCTTGCTGTTTGGAAAAATCTTAACTCAACCCAACTCAAACCAAAGTACAACCTAACCCGTACAGGTTGGTCGGGTTGATACTTTGGTATATTAAAATATTCTAACCTTGAATATGTTAATTCTCTACTCATAATTTCTTTTTCATCATCAACCATTTGATACAACTTATCCATATTTCTTGCGTATATCACATTTAGTTAATTTTCTCAATTTACATATATATGTTCACAATTACTGAACATATATATATATATATATATATATATGAATGAGTTATATAGAGATGTGAATAGATTGAAAATATGTGTATATGAAAAGCATACGTGATAGTGTAATTGTCTAATGTATATATTTATAGAAATTCAACAATTATATTAAATCCAAGAAATAAAAAGATATCGGGTTCATTGGGTTAGGTTGGGTTCAAATAATAGTAACCCAATATCAATACAATACTTTCGGTTTGACAATTTTACTATTCGATTAGACATCTGGTTGCTTCGGGTTGGGTTATTTTACGTTGGGTTGGGTTGGGTTGGTCGGGTTTTTGAACACCCCTAGTCATAATGATGCCATTCAAGAATGGTTCAGACACATTTTGTAAGGCCATAAGTATATATATCTGAATTTGAAAACGGAGATTTTTTGATGTACTAAATTTTCAACCATTCACATGTATGTACCAAATGTGGTATAAAAATAAATACAAATTTCATGTTTCCTTATTATTTTCATCATCAGCATCAGATGCATGTGGAGGGGATCACTTGCAACTTTTGTCTATTCAAATGGATTTTTTTGGTCACATTCCTTCCTTCCACCTTCCCATTTTCTTTTTCTTCAAGCTAACAGCTTTCTTTACATTCTCTCCCTCTCTTTGCTGCTCGCCTGCCAGTATTTGCTGCTAAATTTTTGTACCTAAAAGTTGGTTAACAATGAATGAATCCTATTTATGGAACAACCAACTTTAATTCCACATTGGGAAAACGGGAACTAACAATGTTCATTGTGATGATTCTGGATCTGTCTCCAGTTCAGGAACAATAGCAGACGATAGCTCTAGATGGGAAACCCGGACAGCACCTATAAGCCGCTCTGGCAACTCATCAGTCGTGTTTGCCTGCTCAAGCAAATGGGAACCAAACAACTGAATTGAAACCAGTTCTATTGCTTACAACTAGTGCTCTCATTTCAAATATTGCTAAATACGAGGCACATAGTTATGGATGGTGGGTTGGGTTCCAGTTTTGGTGACGACACCTCAGATCCGTTGATATCTATTGATCCGACTGACCCAATCACACATTTTTTGTAAAGGAGGGCCACTTCCGTCTTTTTTAAAGGAGACCAGACATTCACCGCCTGCATTCGCATACCTTCCTCTACTAATGCATACCTTCTCTTCAACAAATTCATAGGGACTGAAGGTATGTGAAAGTAGGTGAAGGTATGATCTCCCTTACAAAATTGTTCTTACGTGATCCCAAGTCTATGGATGGTAATAAAGAAACATAAAGCATAAAACCAATCTCATGTCATGAACTGAATCCACTTTGATCATGAAACCAGATGATAGTTGTATCTTTTTGTAAAACTTGAAACCATAATGAAGGACCAAAGAGTATTAAATCACAAATATGGAATTTTGAACTCGAGTTCAAAATTCATATATGGTTAACGTACCTGTACAAGGAAAGCCATGTCAACCACAAGGCTAGTGATAACACCAACTACAAGACCCAAGACGCCATTAGCCACGGTAGAAGAACCAATGTCAACATCAACCTGCCAAGTGAAAACAAATTCAACATCCTCCTTGAAAGAAAACAAACCCACATAACACTCAAACAAATGCCACTCTCTCAAATAAACCAAACCAAAAAAACCCAGGATATCCCGCCCAAAAGCAGGGTCTGGGAGGGGTGACATGTATTCAAAGGGTAGAGTAGCTATTTCCATGGAGACCCCCGGCTTGGCCAAACGTGCTACTCTCTCAAATGTATGTGTATTGTTCTACATGCATTATGCAAAGAGAGAATAGGGACATTACTTCCAAGTAATTGGTACCACGGATATAGTTGCAGTCAACCGCTTTTCCCAAAAGACAAGGGGTGCTTCCAACACTCTGTCGCACTATCCAGGACCCCTGCATCATTGTCCAGTTGAAACTTAGTCTCCATGCTAGTAATATTTCATGGTGGTTGTGTGCAACTACGTTAGTCAATGCAAAATACAACTTATACAGATAAAGTGTAATATTTAGCTTTTAACAAAATTACTATACCTCCATTTTGACAGATGTTGCTTCTCTTAAATTATTACAAGTGATCAAACAAAGAACCATAGTTGAAAAAGTTATACAAGGTTGTAGCTTGAGTGGGATATATCGGGTACATTTTGTTTGGTTTTATATATGAGTTTGTAGCTTACAATTAACATAATATCTACAATTCCATGCCTCATGTCTTAGCATAATAAGCTCAATTTTGGCGACAAAAGCATTTGCAGCATAAATATCTACGTTATCGACAACTGCAGGAAAATTGATAAAAAGGAAAATCAATTTCGGCAGATAATTGAAATGATGTTATCGACAACTGCAGGGACAAGACCCGAGTGTAAAACTGATCATCCACAAACCAAAGTTTAAACCTGGCATTTACCTTGGGAACTGATGGTATGAGCTTCATTCTACTATTACGGAACTCATCATCACCATCAACAAACCGTTGCAAGAGAGAGCCAGGTGCTAATTCCTTGGTCACAAAATAGAAAACCATGCTGTAGTTTGTCGATCCAGGTACCTTCAGCAGTAGAATGTTATGGATTTTCCAAAACATCATGCAAAATATTAAAATCTTGACATTTCAAACACCTTACTTGGAGATTGAACACCATGCAAAAATGTCCTTTTTGAGAGGCAACCTATACAGAAATGACAAACATTTAAAGAGTAAATAACCCACACAAAATCATTATTGTCAAATAAGCAACACATCAGACCCAAAAGAAAACTAAACTGAAATTGACTACCACAAGAGTCTTAAAGTTTAAACAAGACAATAGCACAAATCTTCTTTTCTCTAAATAAATAAAAACTTTAATTGCATTGAATTGGTACATATCACATTTTATTTTATCATTCCAAAGTAGATGCTATTCAGAACTTATACAATGATGAGGCATATGAGCTGTACATCAAAACAACAAATTAGGTGTCCTGAACATCAATCTCTATTATAGTTGCCATATATTATATTGCCGTCGCAACCTCAAAGGTTATATATGATATACCAACGTAACAAGATGAAACACCCAATTTCCTTGGAACCTATAAGACTTTGAAGCCTAGAATATGCCGTAATTATGTATTACCACCTTAACTTTTTTTCAAAAGTATAAACATCATTTAGACAATCCCCTTAGAATTTTGTCTTACAACCAAGCTTAGCTAAAGCTCATGCAAACCATGATTGTTAATCCTTTGTTGTAATTTCAGATTCTGCTAAATGGAACGATTTCCTAATCCCAATTATTGTAGCCTAATAGCATAAACTTATCACGTTACATGTGACTGTGAACTAAATCTTTCTAAGATCTTATTCATTCTGAATATGTTACATAACATTTTCAAAAGGAAATAGTATGAAATGTTACATATTTACTTCATCAACCAAACATATACACATACAGAAAGTAACATAAAAATGGATTTCAAAGTGGTAAGTAGCCATAAAATAATACTCCCTCCGTCCTAGAATAAGTGTCAATGTTTCTATTTTAGTTTGTCCCAAAATAAGAGTCCACTTTCAAAAGTAAGAGCCTACTTTCCAATTCTACCCTTAATTATGAGAGATTAAATTAATTACCCCCTCCATTATCAAGGTAAAATTGTTATTTAGTTAATTAAAAAAATGTAATAATTACATATTTCCAAAATTGTTTGCCTTTTTCATTGTGGACATCTATTTTGGGACGGAGGTAATGGAGAATAGCTAGCTTAACAATAAAAATACAGAACAGTTAATCTAAAGAAAAAGAAGATGCAAGTCGAATTTGTAGCCGATAAAGTCTAAACACCTACCTGTGCAGCACAACCCGGGCGTCTAGCAACATGGTCCATTCGTTTGGTGTCTTTAAACCAGTCAACAGCAACAAGATCCATAAGATGTTTGCCTCCAGGCATCTTCAAGCACATTTGACAACAAAGAAATTAAAGGAAGCATGAGATATTCAGAAACGTAATTTAATGCCTCAAGAAACAATAACGTGATTGAATCAATCGGTAACAGACCTTCGACTTTTTATCGTAGCAATAACGCTTACTACGGACTCTGAAGTTGTTTCCATCGGATATTCTCCAGCAGTCACGGGCATTTTCGTTATCATCTCGCCGAAGATTACCCGAAAAGCAAGACAAGTCAATTTGAACGACAGGTTCTTCTTCAATGGCTTTAAAAGGTCAATTGCTTCGTAAGTAAAACCCCCTCGGTTCAAAAGTTATGCATTTGATGGAGAAAACTTTCTAATAAAATATTCATATTCATAAATACCTACCAATTCGCTTGGTCTCTGGCTCGATTCTGTATGCCTGAAAAGGTTTGAAAAACAAATTCACAGAATATCTATATAATAATATTAAATGAACCAAAAAAGAAATAATCAATTCCCAACCTCTTCGTCAGGGATTTGTAAATCTTCATCCTCATCCGAGTATTCATCCATCATTTTTGCAGCATTATCAAGAGACTGACTTCGATTATGAACCGAAGTCAAGTGGATCTTTTGTGTCTTCTTCGTAGGAACAGAGCACGATGCCATATTAACCATAACAGGAATTCTTGGTGGAACAATCCTTTCATCAGTCTGAGCAAAATATTCCCGCAGTCCTATTATCAAAAATCAAATTGGATAAAGTACTAATCCATTTAATATATACAATTCAGCGAATCTAGTTCACCATAAAATGGGCAGGAACAACAAAAATTTAAGTTATTTATATGATACATTGGACCATGCCATTCCAGTTCTAATACCTACAGTGTTGTGATTACGAAACCAAACTCACCAGCAACACTATTTAACAACTGTAGCAGACAATGTTGCTGAAATGATGAAATATAGCCCACGCCCCATCCCTTTAGATCAATTTGCATTAAATGCTGGACCTGTGATCTGGGCCTTCCATTTCGAGGTTTGAGAGGGGAAATATTAAACCCTCCACCTAAATCAAGATTATAAAATCAAAATTGTAAGTATGACATGGATCTGAAGCCTTAAATAACTTATTATATGAAAGGAGGAGTTTTACTCTCAATATGACCACGGACATATCCTGGTTGTGGGCCACAGTTCTCATGCTCCCTTGAACAAAATAGTACAACTGCATGATAACATGTATACCTCAAAATGTAGAAGCATAAATTGGAAAATCTAAGCAACAAATATTAATACAGGCCCTCACCATAACTCCCATCATCATTTCGACGCCAATACCGCACATAACAAAGGTCACGTGGCCACACGAACCTGCAATAATAACCAAAACTGTTATTTTGGACTTCAAACAGATTAAACTTGATCTTTGACTTTTTGCATTAATCCAATTAAACTTGATCTTTGACTTTTTGCATTAATCCAATAGCCGTGTATTTACGGATAAATCGAAATGGAAAACGAAATAACCAAACAAACTTTTTCCACCTTGTGTATAAGAAGTGCCCAAAAACAATTGCGGGCCAAAAATAGACACCATTAGTGATAAATGAATGTAGATACTTGGAGACATTCTGATGGCCCAACAATATGCATAACAATAAGCTAAATAAAATACTGAAAGTTGATGTTTGACTAATATAGATATTAGAATATCAATTTCAATCATCAAAATCCATGTGTATATGAGCACCTTTTGCAACCTAATACCCAAGAATAAACACACACATTAAGGACAAGAATATTTTACGTTGGAAACCAATCCAGCTGAAGCCTGTGATATAGAATTGCTGTGTGTCCATCCACCTCCTCAACCAAGCTACCATCCTGGAAACTACAATCCCACCTGCACATGTGATGAATGCAACAAAGCACATTACAAAGAGAGTATACATGATATGAAGAATCAAGACAGGCCTGAATAAAAAGCACACTCCTGCAAGTACCCGCAATGACATAAAAACTATAGCTCAGATGTAGGATTTAGACCTCTTACAGATTCTATTGAGTAGCAACTAAAAGTTACAAGGCCAATGTGGTCATAATCAATAGTGATCAAGATGTGAAGCAAACAATCTCAACCCAGCAATTATTTGACTTTAAGTGGCCTTAGTTAGCAGTTCGCCAGTTGGTAAGGAAAGACTAGGATGAAACAATCTCTTTCGATGAAATATAACAGTCTTTCAGAAATCCTGATTCACATATGTAATCAACTACCTTCTAACCAACACTTCAGAACTCAGCAGCCTACAGTCCCCTACCTACCAATGGACCAACACTAAGGGTCCGTTTACCCAAATACTTACCCAGCAAGCGCTTACCAGTAAGATTCAACACTATCACTTACCATACGGGGAAAGATTTTAATCCATCAAAACGGCATCGTATGCAACAATTTACCCGGTAAGCGTAACTAGGTAAGAGTCGTCACCCTCACTTACCGGATAAGACTCTCGGTCCTTGCCATCACTCTTACCGAGTAAGAATCTCGATCCTTGCCATGTTAATCCAATAAGGTAATGTGACTTGGTAAGCGCTTACAGGGTAAGCTTTTGGTAAATGGCCCCTAAGTGTGTCCATGGGCCAGATGTTAAGAAGCTAGATGACTTGCTCCCTTCAACACTCCCATGTGTCCATTATAAAGATGTTCACCATCTAATTAGCAACCTAATATATCAGAAAATGTGTACTTATACACCAGTTCCCCATCCTTCAAGTTGAGATGAAAGAAAATATCCAATCATTGCAAACCTAGAATACTTTATTTTCAGGAAATTTGAATCCTATTCCACAGGACAGTAAAAGGGAAATGATAAGATTGACATCATTTGTTTAATAGATCAAGTTTTAGATGAATTTTTTAAGCATAAGCAACCAAAATAGAGTCTCTTATGAGAAGCTATTTACGAATGGCTGAAATATAACATGCTGAACCAAGCTTGAAAGACATGAGAAACATTAATTAGATCCAACCACAATCTCCTCTATTATGCCAAGTCCTTGGGCATACTCTAATCTATTAAACTTACTTTGACTACTTCCGGTGATGAAAATTCTCAGCTACTGCTAATACTCCTAACTTTCCCAAAATGATCAAGAAAGCTACAAGATGGATTTTCTACCTCTAGATCTCTTATTACTTTTAAGATTTCTAAGAAAATAAGTTATTAAACCAAAGTTGCTGATGGTTACAACCCCTACATATTTAACCAAGAAAAAGATCCTTCTCTCAAATTTTCTTATTTCTAATTACACAAGATATATAGGTTCTTCAGGTGCTCTGTGTTCCCTATATCCTGTTACTTGAAAAGCTGTAACTGTGATCATGGTACCTTAGCGAGTCATTCTGGCCATAACCCAGATATGACGGTGTTTTCATGGAATATACAAGCGTCGATCTCAAGGGGGTGTGGGGTGATTTGTGGGACTTTGAAAGGCTTAGTAGTTAATATTAATTAGTTGTGCCCATTTATTATTAGGATGCCTTTTATTATTTTATTTTATTATTAGGATATCTTCTAGAAGCTAGTTGAACTATGGTAGCTTTAGGAATCTTGAGTATTAGGTTAAGGTTTTTGGGGAGGAAAAATTGAGTTTGGTCTTGGGAGATCACCAACTTCTCGAATTGTCGGCACTATCTTTATCATTTTCTTTCATTCATAAATAATATTAGAGTTTGGTTTGCGTTCTTATCAAACCTAAAGGCCAAATCAAACCTGCAGGCCAAATCAAACGGCATCAGTACAAAGACAGTTGCATAGCTTGGCTTGTATTCTACGAAGTATCAGGGGCACTAGTATCATATCATTTGTGATACAAACTTGAGTATGAAAAGAAAATTAGAAATAAGCATTTAGAAATATTGAAACACAAACGAATCCTTACTCTGATCGTGTCCCATCCATGCTCATTACAAGCTCAAATATTTCTTCACAGCTGGCTTCCACAACACCGACAGCCTTCATAGCCCTACTACAGCTCTTTGGCTGCATTGACAAGAATACATGTAAATGCCTATGCTGATAATTATGTAAATATTAGATTATGCTACAAGTACTGGTATAAATGAGAAAATATCTCTTACAAGAAAATCAACTTCGAGAAGCTCTTCAAAGATACGAAGTCCTGCATGGAAATTTAAATAACAGAAATAATCAATGATCTAGATTAGCCATTACAACCAGTAATAAGCCTAATTCTTCTCATATGGATTCCTACAACATGTGATCCCTGTGAAAAATAGTGAAATAAAGTACCATTTTGGCATTGAAGAAGCCGCCAGTGTTTCCTTGAAAATGCCTGATTGTTGGTATTCTGGCTTGCCAATGTTGAACTTTCTTGGGTCCAATCCAATATAGATTCAGGAGGGCCTACCAATAAAATGACTAATAAAGGTGGCAAACAGGCAAAAGATAACCAACATACAACTAAAATTGGAAGAAAACCAATTACCATTCCCAATGGTTGTTCTACGCATCAAACTTGGACGGGAATCTTCTTCATCTTCAGCTGCACTGTACCTATACCCGAAGAAGCACTCACGTAAAATAATTGAGAGAACCAGAAAATAGGAAAGGTAATAAGTAGGGGCACGGCTAGCAAGACAAGTCCACAGCCAAACCTCAAATATAGTTTGGTCCCAACAGAAAAATTGAATCTATTTTATCCTCGTGATCAAATTCTTATACATGAAACCCTCTTGATGTAAAATTAAGCTAAAGCCTATGATGTTCATTGAACTGAAGCATGAACAGTCCAAAAAAGTGCAAACCTCGAATGAATTTTACTTACTGGCTTTCCTGATCTGATGAGGAAGCATTCCTTCCACTATCCATCCCAGACTTATATTCAAAAGAATGGTATTTATTCCCATTAGCAACTAGTGACTCCTGATGCTGCAAATTATTTAGAAGTCATTGACTTTTACAAGAACATGGGTAAAAAATAACAAATATCTGGCAAAAGATGAGCAAACATCAAGTGCTACCATCAATATCAGTTTGCAAAAAAGATACCTGATCAATAACAGACTCAATTTTTTCTTTCCAGATAAGTGCCTCCTGGATGTTGAAAGCTGCCATCTAAAACAGGAACTACAGTTTTTACATAACTCCAAACACAGAGAAAATTGAGTTGCATCCTATAATAGTACAACTACTCCACAACCAACAGAATACCAAAGGCATATGCCATTATTCAAGAGAAGATAGAAACTAAAAATAAAAACAAAGACCAGAGATGTTATAGCATCTAAATATGAGTCATTGGTCTGTGAAATCTATATTATGTCTGACTTGTCACTGAATATCAAGTCCTAGAACTTCGTGTTTTATTTTTAGAAGCCTCAAATCTGAAGCACGTTAAGCACACCACATAGAAATACTAAAAACTTATCGAAGAACTCTGACACAAATATCAATAGCATGATTTTTAATCACTCAGATTAGTCTCTATCCTAATCATGTAGAGTCAAAACCACTTGATTTCACAAATCCCACCCATGTTCATCAGAAAAAAAACATAACCAGCGAAGGACATGTTCATTGATTTGGATAGGATCAAGACCCTAATGCATGGTCTCTGCTGCATTACAAAGAGGAAAAGAATGAGCAAGATCTTAAATCAGATCTCTGGAGGTCGATACAGAAGAAGAGTGATGAGGAACACAGTGACATCAAACGCTATGGATTGATACAGGATGCCAACTAGTATTGCACATGTATAGCACACATTCACAAATGACACCTCACACCCCCAACCAAAGACAAGGGTTGATCAGCCGATGCTAGATTGTGCTGAAAATCAGGTCACCCAACCAATCCGGTGAAGAACGTAAATTTAGTTGCATAAAATGATCGTCCACCATCTCACAATTGAACCATATTCTTTAATTCTGAGCTACAAAGCCACAGCATGAATCTCCACAACTAAGACAAGATGGAAAACACACACAAATAGAGGGAGCCTAATTTACCGTGCTCATCACTGCTAAGTTAGCAATAAAGCTTTTATCAGTGACATCCATTTACAAGATGCATGACAAATCTTGATGGCATGAAAACCCAATGCCTATAGTTGACTACGCAGAAGCATGTACTATAGATCTCTTCACATGTTAAGTGACAAAGACTAACTCTTCGAAGAGATGATAAACTTAAACAGAATAGCAACAAGAAAAAGAGGACACTTTTGCTATTTCATCTATCCCACACATATGCAAAAGAAACTTGAGTCACAAGAACGTAAACTTAAATGGAAAGGTAAATACAGATCAAGTACCGTAATCCGATGATATTTCTCCTTCTTGTTGTAAATTGACAAAACATATACCATCTGTTACAAAAGATACGTGAATAACATTAACACAATATGCCAACAGCAGAAAACAAAGTTTTACATGTTCAATTAATAAAAGATCATACAAAACCATGGATCATGATCTCCTTACACTACAAATATAAGGAAGCTTCAGAAGGGAAGATATATACCAACTACATCCTATGTATTTAAAGAAAGGGCAAAAGTGCTGCATACAGATGTGTTTTTTCTTTGTATGCATCACCTTGATGACAAAGATCACCAATGTCCCTCGAGTAAGGGTATTCGTTTATCATAGTTTGATCTGTATTGATCATGTAAATAAGTTAAAACTGGTGTAACTGGGATTTCTATTAACGATATGTCATAATTTGGACTCTTGATTCACTCAGTTCCATGAGGGTTGGGGAAGAAAGTATTATAAGCGCCTTTCCCTTGCAAAGCAAAGTAGTTTCATTAGCCAAACCTCTGTCCTCTAATCACAACAGAGTAATCTTATGCAGCCTGTACCTTCTATATATGGTAGGCAGTGGGTGGTAGTTTTGCAGAAACATTTTGGTTCTGTTGACTTTCTATTTCAGTATGTGGACTCCCGATCATGATTCAAGCCTTTTGGATCATCGAGTCATTTTTGGAACAACTTTTGCCTTTTCTGAAAATGTGGATTTTCAGACACAACAACCAAAAGCCAATACTTATGACAAAATGAACTAAAAAGACATTAGTTGACTAGAAATTCCAGTGTTTGGTAATATGATAGCAGAAACCAAATTCATGAATATCAGTAGACAGTAGTTGACTTCATATAATGTTAGTTTGATTTTGTCTTCACATATTACACCTCTATATGAACCGGCAGTTTAAAGAGTTGCATTATTAGGGATTCAGATCATACTCTTTCAAGTTCCCAACCACATGAACTATAAAACAAGCAACAAAATTGATAAAAATAGACTCACATGCCCATGTTGGGTTTTTAAACCTCTGTCCTCAACTCTACAGTTGCCATCGATAACCAGAGTCTTGATTGGAACCTAATGGAAAGCAAAAAGTACATTAAATACACCAACTAAAATCATAAAAAGAAAAAGTAAAATTCATGGCATCTGCTCTTGCGAGCGTAGTTTCAACCAAAACTCGATGTTGCTGCTATCTAGTAGAAATGCTACTACCGAACACAAATCATAAAGGCAATCACTAGTTAATACAAAATTGAACTTCATAATTGACAATTACCACATTATCCTGAGGCTTCCTTTTGTAATAAGCAAGCAATCTGGACTCAAGAACAAAATATCTCATATGTATAAAAGATCTCCCAATCTTCCTCCTCCCATACCGCACCATCCACCCGTCATACACCACCTTCGAATTCGACATCTCAATATCCTCCTCGGTTCTTCCAATCCTCAAATAATCAAATATAACCACTCATTACCCCAAACCCCCCCTCCCAAAAAAAAAATTAATCAATCTAAAACCGCAAACCTAAACCCCACACTTCCAAGCCTCAGTCCATCACAAACTCAATTTAAAAAATCCAATCGACGACGGCGATCTGGCGAATCTAAACTCCACCGATTCGCCTGGCGAACTTGAACATGAGACGACAGTTGAAAACCCAACTGCAAAATTGAGGATGAAAACAAACAAAATTATACATACACATACTCCCTAGATAAAAACAAAGCGTATCCATAGAAGCATGTACGAAGCTCATGAACATACGATGTACGGTATTCCAGTTGACGGTGATGGACGGCGAGTAGTATTGGTGCCGGTTGTATTATAGAGAGAGAAACGAGAGACAGTGGGATCATCAACGGCAGGAGAATTCTGACTAAATTGGAATATTTTATTACTAAAATTTGAAAGATTTGGGGTGGGATTGGGGTTGAAATGTAGGCCAACTGGAAATCTCCGTCTCGTCTTTTTCAATTTTCTTTTCTACAACAAAATATGATGACGATACCTTCGTGTCATTTTATAAACACATATCACCGATATTTGTATTCTAAATATTTATTATAATAAATTTGGACACTCCGATAACAAGCACTTTTGAATGTTTGGATAAAGTATAAATAATTTATACCAATGATAAATCGGTAATAAGGAGTTTTGAAAAAAGTTAAATCATGGTAACTTATAATAAGTTGATAAATACATTTGTAGAAAAACATAAGTTGTTTCAAATAAGCAATCTCAAACAACCCCTAAAACAGTATCGTATACAAAGGTTCTGAAATTTTGTTGGAGCAAAAACAATTGCCTAAAATTTTCATTTCTTTCATTTTATAAAATTTGTTGGAGATGATCTGATATTTCATATTTATTTTTAATATTTTTATATTCATATAATGTTGCAGGATGTAATCTCAATTTTGAAGTCAATAACTCGAATTTTCATTCTTGTTTCATGCTTCATTTTATTCTCTGACCCTTCTCGCTTCTATTGTTTATGGTTTTGTGTGCATTCAAACGAAAGGGAAAATTATCAGTTTTGTGAAGTAATCAGGGTCGGCCCTGGTGATAGGCTAGAGGGGCGATGGCCCAAGGCAGCAAACAGTCCAATGGCGTTACGTTCTGAAGCCCGTTTCTATATAGGTAGGTTCATTGTGGGCCTTAAAAAACATCACTGTTACTTTATACATCCCAAGGGACAAGGGTATCGATCGCATTCATTCATCTATTCATCTCCCTCTCCCTCGCTTGCCCTCGCTTCAAGATTCAAGAAGGACTCAATCAAAGTATTAGACGAGCTCATATTCACGAACTCTGGAACTCGCTCTCTCTCTCTCTCTCATATTTATGTTCTTGAGTAACCTGTGACATGAGCAAACCTCTTGGCTCCCACTCAGCTCTTGAGTCTCGGCCTCATATCTGAAAGGGCCTGGAACTTGTTTGATATTGACTCATCAATCATCTCTGGCTCTGTCGCTTTATTCATGGATGGCTAAATCATCTCTGGCTCTCGATTAATGTGGTGAAATTCTAAATTTTGATTTCTAATTTATTTTATACTTACCATTTAGTTTAGATTAGAATTGTTAACTTATTTCGTTTTGTCACTTTATGTTTACCGTTTAGTATAGATTAGGGTTATTAACTTAGGTCTCGTTTACCAAATATTTACCCGGGTAAGCGCTTACCAAGTCATTTCACTTTACTGGATGAATATGGCAAGGTTTAAAAATCTTACCCAGTAAGAGCGAAGGCAAGAATCGAGAGTTTTACCCGGTAAGTGAAGACGAGGACTCTTATCATGGTTAGCGCTTACCGGGATAAATTGTTGCTTACGATGCGTTTTAGTGAATACAATCTTATTCGGTAAGTAAACGATAATGTTAAATTTTACCGGTAAGTGCTTACCGGGTAAGTGTTTAGGTAAACGGCCCCTTATTTTGTTTAATTCAGGGTAGGGTTATTTTGTTTAATTTAGGTTTACCCAAATTCTTAGTTTATGTTTACTGTTTAATTTAGTTTTGATCAGTTAGGTCAGCGGTTATTTTGTTTACTTCAGTTTAGGTCAGCGGTTATTTTGTTTGCTTCAAGTTTACTTATTTCCTAATCCTAGTTATTGTTGGACTTTAGTCTTTAGAAAAGTAATGTGCTTGTAAAAAATTACTCCAAGTACATATCAAATAAACTTGAATCAGTATAAACTTTATTAACCAATCGCAACCATTAATATGTTTAATCAACGGACAAGATTGTTTGGTGGCAATTTTGTAATATCTCATAAATTGGGGCATACGTGAAATCTGGAAAAAAAAAAGTGAAAAGGGTAAAATTGTAAACTTTATAAACCCATTGATTTAGGCAAATGCTACATGTCCCTGAAATTTCTCCATCATTGTTGAAGAATAATATCGATTATGATTTTGTTGCCTCTGTCTATTCGAGGATATGTAATCTAGGTTCATAGTCGAAAATCGATTCGGTTTGAATAACATGCCTTATTTTGGAGGAAATGATGACGGGACATCTGAATACAAGGTAACCAAGCATTGAACTATATTCAAAACTGAAACATGTTCATATCTGAGTTATATTCATAACTGAAACATATTCAGAAAAGAAATATGTTGATATTTGAAATATTTCAATTATATGTTCATAACTGAAATATGTCCATATTTGAAATACATAAAAATAGGTTTTATATTATGAATAATTTGTAACCGTCTAAAATAATCCATATCTGAAATACATGTAAATAAGGATTAGATTATGATTAATCTGTAACAGCCTAAAATAAAATAAAATAAACCAAAAATATAAAATAAAACAAAAATACAAGAATACTCGTAATTACTTTATTGATCGCATGAAGGAAATAAAGAATTTGGTTGACTAATATTAGTTAACAAAGTTAATATTGTTTAATTTGTTAACAAATGACTGTATTATCATTTTACATCACATTTATTTGAAAATTTATTGTGATGTTAAATCTATTAAATATTTTAATAATATAATTAATTTTGTAATCTCTGAAATGAAAAACTTTTAGAGTTAAATGTTAAATTTTTTTAATTAACCTGAATATCCAACCCGTTATGCGAGACGACTAATCATAGGACGACCATCTACTTTGCAGATAGCCCGGAGTCACCACATTTGAAGCTCCGTGGCCACAAGGGGATTTTTATTTCTCCTTGGATTTGAACCTGTGACCTTCTGGTACTTTTGACCTTTGAAGCTAAGCTCAAACCAATCAGGCACCACTCTTGTAGTTAAATGTTAAAAAAATTAGAGTGTTTGATTTCGATTTCAACATTTTGAAGAAATTTTAGAGAATCTGTTGTACATGCTCTTATAATATCATAATCATAATATCGATTGTGTCATTTTCATTTAGTATAATCAAAACGATTAATATAAATGATAATTTTGGATTAATAAAGATATCGAGGAAAGTAATTTAATGTTAATATTTCAGTTATTTTATTTATGTAGATCAAATAGCATATTTGAAATTAAACAGATATATTTCAAATGAGGGTATGGAAACAGATAATGTGTATGTTAATAGGGGTCGGGGCACTTGGAGCTCAATCCTTTCCTTAAGCAAATATTTAGACGATCTCGGTTTAGACTTCACTGCCTCCGTCACTAAAAAGCTAGGTGACAGATCTTCCATTTCCTTTTGCGTAGGAACTTATTGGTTGTATGATTTATTCCCAACGTTGTTTCATTTAGAAAGAGATCGGGAGGTTAAGGTGAGGGATACAGGTGTTTGGGTTAAAGATCTCTGGGAGTGGGTGTGAGGTTGGTCGAGAACACCAAGGGGTCGGACCTGTTCAAATATATTGGTTGGTAACAATCTTGACTTTTTTGTCTTTGTTTTGATAGGTTTAGATAGATAAGGGTGTTGATTGTCAAGTAAGATAAAGCTCAGAAAGTAGAGGGACTATGCGTCACTTTTTCTCAAAGATGAAGGTTAGCGAAGTAGATGTCTACACACTTCAGGGACTATTGTTGTTTGGTTTATATTTTGCAATAAGTCAGTGATATATATATTGTAGTATGAGTTTGAAGAGGACCTCATTTAAATTTCGGACCTACTCTTTTTATTACAACGTTTTCAACCTCTTATTCATTGCAGAGATAAATGATGGTGGAGCCGAGATGAAAACAGGAGGTTTGAGGTCAAGAAATTGAAAGCTTTAGTTGAAGGCATTTGCCATAAATGTGGCATTCAAATCCAGCAACCCACTCGAATAACCTTGTTCCAATCAAGATTAATGTCTTTGTATGGTGCACACTATATGGACGACTTCTGGTTCGAGTGGCCTTGGACTACATAAGCATTAAGTTGGATACAGTTTTTCGGTCCAATCTATGAAGACAAACCTGAAACATCATTCTCTTACAACTTGTGCATTTGCCAAATAAATCTGGTGTCGTTTTTTGGCAATGGTGGGGCATCAGAATAGAATGGGTGAATTCGATATCAGAAATCTTGTCATATCAAGATGATGACATTTCCTCACCTTGGCTAAAAGCAAATTTTGTAGGCTTCAATTTGGCAGTTTGCTATTTAATTTGAGTAAGCGCAATAACAATATTTTCAGGAAAAAGCCTCATTCCCGGGATTCCATTTACCCAAATCCAACTACGTGTGTTCAAATGGGTGTCACGACGTCTTAGAAAGGCTTCCATTTCGTGGGAATTGTGGACCGATAACCCACTTTCATCGAAATCCCTTATCATTAATCTTTTTCAAGATGCTCATTTTAGGTATGGGGCTTTACATCTAGGCTTTTATAGGGTCTTCGTGGCCCCTTGTGAGCTTTAAGTATTTCTTTCCTTGATTTTTGTTTTTGATATTTTATAGCCTACTGCACCTTGCAGTCTCAATTAGTTTCTCGTTGTACTTGTTTTAGCTTTTAATATATTTGTTCCTGTTGTTTTTCAATATATATATATATATATATATATATATATATATATACACTATATTATAAATTATTTGACAAAAACTCTTAAAAACCATTTTTTATGCATGAAATACTGTTTATTCATGCATTTTAGTTAAAATTCAAAATTACAAGTAAATTATGCATAAGTACAATTTATTAAAGCTCTGTATTTGAATTCGTGTAACTAACTGCAGATAAAAATAATCAAATAAAAGATAAATATCTCATTTTAAAATATAAAAAATCTAAAATATAATTAGGACAATTATTGATTTTTAACATAATACTTAATTATTATCTTTATAAGAAAAATATTATTAAACTTAAATTAAGTTACTTCGTTACGTTAAATTAAATTATAATAAAAATTTTGAATTAAAAAAAATACACAAACAAAAACTTTTAAATAATTAATTTTATACTAATATATTTTTTGCAAATTTTGTATGATATTTTCAAAAATAAAAATATTATCGTTTTTTCAAAACCACATAAAATAATATTATATCGACATGGATAAAAAATAAAATAGAACATTGAAATGGAAATGTGTCTCGATGCATTGTACGAATACCCTTCTAGTGTATATATATATATTAATAAATATAGTTGATTAAAGTTTTTTTTTTCACTTAAATATACAATTAGAAAAACTAAAATAAAAATATTAACTTAATTAATATGAAATATCCGGCATAATCTTTTTTCCAACCAGTCCATTGTCTTTTTGGGGGAAAAAGGGGAATCTTAAAAAAAAAGGTGTTCACAAATATTCTACTATTCATCGACACCTTAACACTATTCGAATATTTTGGTACTAATTTGCCATTAAATATATTATTATTTAAAAAATTCATATAATTATAATGAAAAATAATGCTTAATAATTTATACATACCAAATTTGATGGTATTTATATAATTATCTATAAACAATATGGTTATCATGAATGGTGAATCCTAAAAAATAAAAGTAATTTTATTTAATTCATATTTTAAACGCATATTTTAAAATTCAAAATTTAAACGTATATATTCTTTTTTTTTAGAGAAACGTACATATTTAGAAATAGTTGTCAGTGTTGATATTTGTTGTGTTCCTAAAATAAAAAATGCGGTGACTTCGGGCTATCTGCAAAGCAGGTGGTCGTCCTGGGATTAGTCAGCTAGCATAGCGGGTTGGATATTCAGGTTAATAAAAAAAGGCACAAAATCCGGGTTTAATTAATTATATTTCTTTAATTAATAATCTATGGGTAATTTTGTAACTTTTTAATATGGATGATAACTCGTCAATTTAAAATATTTATTCATTATCATCTCTATCTTTCTTTCTTTTCCATAAATTGAAAACCTTGATAGATTCCTATTCTTCACGCCTCCTAAGATCTTCATACTTGCCTCTGTTTTCTAGCATCATCGCCTATGTTTTTCAAGATCTAAGAGTTGGTGATAACAACGATGCTCCCGTAAGTTTCTCCACCTCTACAATGGTGTCGTTGCTGCCTTGTTCAATGGACGGAATTCAGTCGGAGTTCTGGCAACGGACGAATGGAGAAGGATTTAGGCCTTGTATGGATTTCAGTTTGAAGTATTGGAGAAGATCTCCTAAGATTGATAATGAGAAGAAGAGGTTCTTAGTGGTTGTGGTTTTTGGAGGATTGTTTGAGATTAGGAATCAGATTGTTGATGATGCTTTTTTATTGTGTTCTTAATAGTTGATTTAAGGTTCATAATTGCTGCATTTGATTCTGTGCACACTGTGCATATTCGAGTAGTATCAGATCTGGTGAATGGAACGACTAAGCAACGATGGTGTCCACACTGTACACAATGTGTGATGTCACACTATACACATTGTTATTCCATCACATAACCCTCGTTTGCAAATTGTGCACAACGTGTTCACAAAAATTGGGGTCGAAGTCGAACTTGTTGAGGACGAACAAGGAGAGGTGAAAGAGAGAGAGGGGAGAGAGAAAAGGGAGGAGAGAGAAGAGTTATATACCCATAATACCATTTATTTGATTTTTTCGGTTCAAATTATAAAATTAATAACTTACTAATTTAATATCATTTAGTGGCTTAAATAAAACCTCACAGTTCCCACAAATTATCAAGTTTTTAAAGAAGGTCCCCATACACACACACACACACACATATATATATATATATATATGTGTGTGTGTGTGTGTGTATGTGTGTGTGTTGGTGATTTTAGTGTGATTGGGATTCACTCGATATTAATTAAGGTGATGAGACAAACATAAGCGGGTTAGGGGGTGCAGAGTGTACACTCACAATGTTGTCCTTATCACATTAGATCGTTATAAGGCGGAGGTCCCCCTTGCGAGGTTCTATCCCTAGCGGGGTTCCAAGGGCAGAGCCCCCTTGGCGGTGATCTCTTGACCGGTCAATGGGCAGGGTCTAGAGGCAATGCCCCAAGGTTTTTGGAATCTATGAAGAGTCAAACTTAGTGAAATCTCACTAAGTATAAGTCTTGGTAAGGTTGATTTAGAGATCTGATCGTTCAGATAGGAGGCCTACATTGCCTAAATCTTAACTTTGAACTCGTTGAGTTCAGAGATCTGGACTTTGAGTCCAGACTTGGAAAAATCGTGTTGTATGTTAATATTTAAGTTAATTTTTTTATGTTTATCAAGTAAAAGAGTTCATGATCATTAAATGAGAAATACACGAGTTTGTGAAAATAAATACAACGAAAAAAAATTCTTTAAATTTTTTTTAAATAATATAATTTTTAAAATTAATATATTATAATTATATTTAAAATAACATAACAATGTTTACTAGAACAAGTAACATATGTTTTACTTATGTTTCACGTTTAACAATAGTATTTGTAGTTAAAAATGATTTTTTACTATTTATTTATTACTTATTTCGTTACCCGTTATTTTAATTAGTACTGCATGGTTATAAATAAGAGTTCTATGACATGGATAATTACCCGTTTCTTTACCTGCTATTTTAAATTGATTGGATAACAGAATAATCCTTACCCTACCCTACCCTACCCTGTTGCCAACCCTAACCAAATTGATTATATGATCATTAACAAAAAGGTACCATGGACATGAAATTTGATCAGGAATAAAATACATACCATAAATTGAACAAAATGACTTGACTTTGCATAGGAAAATGGTGGGGTAGGAAAACATATATACGAATAAACCATGATCACATATAACGTGGAAAAAGAAGAAAAAATCAACATCAACATTTTATGAGATTCGATAAAAATATATGCGGTTTTCGATAAGGACAAAATAGAATGTCCGTTTAATGATTATTAGAAGTTTTTAATCATTACATTTTAGCTTTGCAATAATGAATATAACTCAATAATAAGAAGAAGATTCGATTCGTTTTCAATTTGAATTTACAAAGTATTATTTAAGGTAAGACATATTCTTTTTCCGAATGTAAAACGAAACTTAATTATGGGCTGTAATTAATTTTTTCTTTTAGTTTAGTTACAGTCATTGTCGGTGACCATATATTTGTACGAACCTTGTTATATGCAGTATGCTAGCTTGTAATGTATTAGTTTAATTTAATCCCAAAGTAATATTTAATTTTTGATATTTTAAAATATATTGTTAAAAGGTTATTATTACGTTTAAACATAATAATCGGGTAATAATACGTTTTATTAATATAATTCATGACTTGAAGGTCTACACCTATGGAGTTATATATATGCAACGACCATACAATTGACTTTTAGCTATATACTAACACCGACACCACTCCTCCTACTAGCCCCCACCCCACTATTGTTTTTATTTTTTATTTTTTCCAATTTTAACTAAAAAGTTAACTTTTATGTTTTGACCACCAAAATTTGGATTTTTATATTTTAACCACCAAATTTTATACTATTTATGTTTTGATCATTAAATAAATATAAACAAGAAGTATCATTTTAGAGTTCAGAGAGGGAGAACGGATCCAGATTTTTTTTTTCAAATGGTGGCATCGTTTGATTATAAGAAAAAAATATAGAGAAAAATTTTCAAACAGTGACATCATTTGACATATAAGAAAAAAATGTACAGAATTTTTTTTCAAACGATGACACCATTTGACTAAGAAAATGACATTAATAGGATTCGAATTTGGGTCTGAGGCGGAATAAAAGCCTTGCAAACCAACTCTACCAAATAAAACTTGTTCTCATAGTAGTTATAAAATACATATGGTGGCACACAACAAATTAATACGGTTGCATCTTTCACGAACATAAATTTTTTATCCTTTGACGAAGGAATAATACGGTGACACGTGCCACTGTATGCTCTACTCTAGGTCCGTTCATGGAAGCAACTATTTCCTCCGGGATTTTCAAAAGCTAGTATTAAGGCTCGTGTATACTACAGTATTGAGGCACTTGAGGAGTCGAAGGAGAAAATTAATTAAAGATAATTATATTGAAATATACCATGTAACAACCCATTAATCTTAAATTTATTTCTTTTAAATAATCAAATGAATACATGCATGTAATTTACATGCTTTATATAAATTAAATGGTTAATTTATATACACAATTAGAAAAAATTAAATCAAAGAATTTCAATAAATCTATGCTACACCTTCTTCATGCTTCCTGTTACTTGCATTTCCATTTCTGCTGCAATCACCTTTCCATCTCCATTGCAATATATATATATATATATATATATATATAGTTGCAAGCTTCAGTTAATCCATGGCTAAATCTCGAACAAAATCCCATTCAAACTTAACCAATTAACCAGCTTTTAATCCTCTTTCGTTTCATCTGAGCAACGTATGAGAATGCTTGATAAGATTATTCAATGGCGTGTTTCGTGCATTTCGCAGCATGATCTTCACCTTTTCTGTCATCTGTTTTCAGCAACCATCAATGGAAAATGATGAGAAGAAATCAAAAAGTGGTGAATCTTCCATCATTCAAACGATCTGAGAAACGGATAATATTTGCATTTCATGATATATCGTTAGATACCAAACCTGTCTTAGGCTTCCGGTTGGATATGGAACGACTCGGTGATGAGTGAGAACCGAAGAAGGCGATTTGCGGCTAATTTCTTCACCGTAGGGTTTGCTCTTGCTCCTTGTCGTCATCATTGGCGTTGCCTTTTGATGCCATTGTCTGTTCATTGAGCTCGATTCCTTAATCGATCATCAGATATATAATTAATATCGTTGTAACAAAAATCGATTTTATAAGACGTCAAATATGTCTTATAAACGTACGTTCTATAAAGCAATACATATTTAACGTTCCATATGTAATACCAATTTGTTGCAAGGACAAAATTGTTTTAGGGGTTGTTTTGTTTACCTCTTAATAGTTCCATTAAGAGACAATCTTTGAATCGTTAAGAAGTGAATCTTGTTTGGCAAAAAAAAAAGTCTGTCTCTTAATGGTTCTAAAACTCTCTGAATGATTTTGTATCTTGGGTCTCCCTTAACCATTAAGAGCCATAATTTCATCGTAAACAATTACCAAACAATTATATTTCATTTTGCACTATATCATGAGAGACTCTTAATCATTATGACCACTTAATGATTCTACACAAAACCATTCAGCAACTGCTTAACGAAGAAATTAACATACCGACATATTGCTTTTACTCCGGGTCGTGATGCTCGGAGATAAGTCGTGTTGCCATTGATCCTCGAGGACGTTCGGGAGGGATGATTCCTTGATTTATATCATGGAGAAAACATCAATCGACACGGAAATTTAAATTTATGCATACATACGTAGAATTTATGCATTTAAATTCGTTACCAGGAACAACACGGTCGCACAATGCTTGAGAACTTCAAGATTCATTCGAACATCGTCAAGACTCCTGTGTATAAAAGTGTTGGTATAAAAAACGAATCGGACACTTTATTTCATAATTATCTTATAAAAATGTTATGATTATACGTCACAACATCATAATGTAACAAATTTTAATATAGAACGCATAATTTTTTGAAGGGTGGTGCCTGATTGGTTTGAGCTTTGGGTCAAAAGTGCCAGGAGGTCTCAGGTTCAAATCGAAGGAGGAACAAAAATTCCCTTATGGCCATGGAGGTTCAAATGCGGTGACTCTGGACTACCCACAAAGCAGGTGATTGTCATGGGATTAGTCGGCTCGCAAAGTAGGTTGGATATCCGGGTTAATAAAAAAACATATATTATAAAATAATTTATCATATTTGTAGTAATATACAAACCTGTGTTTTTGTTCACCGAGCCCAAAATAAGTAGCCAACGAAGCCATCTTCATATTACCAGCTCGTCTTCCAAATTTCTCCGTCAAAACCCCTAAAGAATCAATCAACCCGACGGGCTCCGGTGCTGGCCGATCGATCTCCTTAAACGCTTCTCGAATCCTAACACAATCGAATCGTCGAATATTATGCCCAGCCCAAATCCGACCGTTCAAAATCCCGAATATCTTATCAGCAACTTCTTCGAAAGAGGGAGCTTCCAAGACCGCTCCTCGTGTGATCCCATGAACCCTCCCCGATTTCACCCCGACCGCAGTCAAGTCCCCGGGTCGAATCAACGTGCAATAACTCTCGAGCTCGACTAGCTTTCGTGGGCAAACCACCATCGCTCCAAACTCCAACACCCAGAATTTTTGGCCAGCTTTTCTTGGCACGTTTGTTTCCAAATCAAAGAACACAATCTCGTTCGCCATTTCTTGCTTCATGTATATAATAGATCTAACTTATGGGTTATGATTTGTGATTGTGATTGAAAGATGAACTGCATGGGTTGGTTATATATATATAGATTTACATATATAGATATATATAGAGATAGAAATGAAAGTGCATGGGGGAGGTGGTTGATTAACTTGTGGTTCAAGTTAAGCAACAGTGAGAAACAATGGAGGTTTTGAGAGGGTTAGGGATTGGGAAGAAATCCTTCTGGAAAAGCAAAGAAAATTCCAGGTAAGAAGGAAGAGGAAACCTCCATTGTTATCTGTGTTTGTAACCAATGGAGTTTACGTTTCTTTTCTGTAGATATCGATATGATGATGTTAATTAAATTCATTATATTTATATATATAATAATATATTTATGGGAGTGAATTTACGAAAGTAGCCCTTAAAAGAAGCAAAGTGTGGGCATTCAAGAAACTGGTTAACTCTTGTCTTACGTAATTTGAACCGGGTTTAGTTTACCCAAAAGAGTGGCTCACGTTTGTTAGGTTGCTTGAAAATGACCTTTTTAAGGGGCAAAATGGTCAATAGATTTCTTCGTGTTGGATACCATGAGTCTTTTGTATATATATATATTTATATTAAAATAATTTATTGAAAATCCATATGAGACAAGGTTTCTCATATACAAGCCAAGTTCCAACAATTTATTTGTTTGTTATTGTTACATGTTACCTGGTCAAATAATATTTAAATTATCTTACATATTTATATAATGAAATAATACACTGGTGGGAGGTTTAAATAAAAATATTAATATTGTAAGAATGAAATATTTATATATGAATTATCGAAAAAAAATAAATCCATATGAATATGCATAAGTGAACTCATATGAATAATTTGCATCGTTGGTTCACTTGTACATATTTAAATATATTGTTTTTGAATCTTTTAAACCATTCTTTTTTTATCTTGTCAGATAAATGCACGTATATTTAATGCAATTCATGTTTAACATATTTGTGCCATTTTAAATATTTATCAAACAACTTAACATTATTTACCTATACATATATTTATTTTCTACATACGTAATGCGTAATAAATGTTGCATCTCAAATTAGACGTAAAAATTAAACAACAATTTTTTTATAACCCAAAACAAACATTATGAGGTCTGAACATCGAGTATCATGTGGGCTAGACATCAGTTATAACATCAATCACCAAGTAAAACAACATTATCAAATAAATAAATATATATATATATATATATATATATATATATATACACACTAAAAGGGTACTCGCACAATACAACAAAATATATCTAGATTTTAATTTTTCATTTTATTTATTTCTCTGTCGATATAATACTGTTTTACGTGGTTTTAGAAAACGATAATATTTTTATTTTTAAACAAAGTATAAATTTGAAAAAGAAAGTATCGATATTAGTGTTAAATTAACTATTTAAAAGTTCTCATTTTTTGTGTAATTTATTTAATTCAATTTTTTATTATAAATTTAATTTAGATTTAATAACAAAGTAATTTATTTTTTATTAATAATATAATTTTTATAAGGATGATAATTAAGTATTCTGTTAAAACTCAATGATTATCCTAATTATATTTTAATTTTTTATATTAAAAATGAGATGTTTATCATGTATTTAATTATGTTTATCTGTAGTTAGTTTCACGAATTCAAAAATAAAGTTTTAATAAGTTGTACTTACGCACAATTACTTGTACTATTGAATTTTAAGTAATATGAATCAATAAACAGTACGTCATGCATAAAAAAGTGTTTTTAAGAGTTTTTGTCAAATGCTTTATAATATAGTGTATATATATATATATATATATATTAACTAGGTTCGATCCCTGTATATTGCATGAGGTAATTTAAAAAAATTAAATCATGTCAGAAACTTATCTTACAAATATTAATGATTATCGAAAGTACGATGCTACTTCAAACTTGTACTCTTGAAATAACTCTGAATAATTGAATTTAGAAATGAAACTATATCAATAATTAGTTAAAATGAAGTTAACCCTAGAATAAAATAAAATTTAGAAATGAAACTATATCAGTAAATTAAATTTAAACTTAGAAGTAAATTTATAACGACTCTTCAGACTTGTACTCTTGAAATAACTCTGAAGTAAAACTCTTCAGACTTCAAAACTCTGTATAGTCAAGAAAAGTCAACTTTTGTCGACGTCCGACACAAATCCCCCACATATCCGACAATGATTTTTTTTTTCAAATAAAATTTTATTTCTACAACTTTCTCGACGGTTTTTCGACGGATTTGTAACATATTCTTTTACTTATTTAATATTGTCACAAATCCGTCGGAAATTCGTCACAAAATTGGTCTAATTTATTTAAATAAACTAATTGGCGTTAATTAATTAAAATTTTCAACGGATTTTAATTGATTTTTATATTTAATTATACTCCGTCGGAAATGTTTAAGAAAACTTTTTTTTTATTCTTTTCCCTTCCAAAAAAATATGTTTAAAAAAATATTTCCGACTGTTTTTTGATGGATTGTAATTTTCTAATAAAAAGTTATATTCCGTCGGAATTTATTTAAAAAAAATATATGTTTTATAAAAAAAATAAATTATTTTTAAATTAATTCCGACGGATTTCCGAAGGAATATAACTCTTTTGTGTCGGAATATAACTTTTTAAAAAAATTTTATCGGTCGTAAATTTTGAACTTTTTAAATATATATTTTTGGAAGGAAAAACATATAAATAATTTTTTTTCTTTGAACATTACCAACGGATTTTCGACGGAATTTGCATTTAGCGGCGGGGAGTTTTCCGACTGCAATATCCGTCAGAAAGTTGTTTTTCCGATGGATTTTGCCGTCGGGAAAACCACATTTTTTAGTATTGTGTCAATCAAATATGTATAATTAAACTGTTAATGTAAATTGTGTCTAGATACATTCAAATAAGTCTAAATAAATCACTAATGTAAATTGTGTCTAGATACGTGTTTAGGCGGGAAAACAATAAAACCGACTCACCAAAAGATGACACGTGTCACCCAAGTTACTTATATATTATAAGTATAAATTTGTACATCTTTCGATTTAATATAGGGGCATTTCAAAAGATATATCGGTATATGCATCATTACGTTTTAGTGCGTTTGATACTGATATTTTCACATATGACCCACAAGTACATGTAACATTTAATGTGTAACGCATCAAAAGTTCATGCTTTCACATATGAATCATGCTTCTATCGTTAACGAAATTTAAAACATGTAACATGATAATATAACTTAGGGGCCGTTTACCTAAACACTTACTCGGTAAGCACTTACCGGCAAAATTCAACACTATCGCTTATTTATCGGGTAAGATTTTATTCACTAAAACGCATTGTATGCAACAATTTATTCCGGTAAGCGCTAATTGTGGTAAGAGTCCTCGTCCTCACTTACCAGGTAACACTCCCGATTCTTGCATTCGCTCTTACTGGGTAAGATTATTAGCCCTTGTTATATTCATTCGGTAAAGTAAAGTGATTTGGTAAGCGCTTACCTAGGTAAGCATTTGGTAAACAGCACCTTAGACCATCTTCATCCAACATTAAAAACATAAAAATGAAGGTGTTTTTACATCCAACTTAACAGTATTATACTAAAAAATAGAGGTAAAAAACACCGGCCTCTATATTTGGAGGTCAATAAATTAGACATCTAAAAATATATATTAATATAATATTAAGTTTATATATGGATTAAAAGTTTGATGCATTAAGATATTTATTATTATAAAAATATTAAAGACAATTTTTAATATTTTTTTAGTTTGTAGTCGGAGTTGATTTTTATTGTGCCTAATAAATCCATTATTTAACTAGAATGATACTCGTGCAATGTATGAAATAATTTTGATTTTAATATTTCATTTTATTCTTTATTTCAGTCGATATTATAGTATGGTCTTATGTGATTTTGAAAAAACGATGATGTTTTTATTTTTTAATAAAATATAAATTTGAAGATATCATAAAAATTTGACAAAAATATATCGATATTAATATCAAATTAACTATTTTAAAATTCATGGTTTTTGTATAACTTTTTAATTCAATTCTTTTCTTATAATTTAATTTAGGTTCAATA
>NC_037543.1:4826408-4833049 GCF_001531365.2 Cynara cardunculus var. scolymus
AATTTAATTTAGGTTCAATAACGAAGTAATTTATATTTGGTTTAATAATATAATTTTCTTATAAAAGATAATAATTAATTATTTTGTTAGAACTCGGTAATTATCCTAATTATATTTTAAATTTTTATATTTTAAAATGAGATGTTTATCCTCTATTTGATTATGTTTATCCGCAATTAGTTAAACAAATTTAAACATAGAACTTTAATAAGTTGTACTTATGCATAATTACTTGTAATCTTGAAATTTAAATAATATGCATCAATATACAGTACTTTATACATAAAAAATAGTTTTTAAAAGTTTTTGTCAAATACTTTACAATATAGTATAAATATTAATTTTTTAGTAGGTAGATGAAGATTCTTTATAAATCACATTTACGTACACATGTCTTCAGCAGTTCAGCTTTGATGAAAGTCACCTAAAACCCACCTTGGTATGTAGCCTTTCCTACTGGGCTCCTTTAAGACAAAGCCCAAGACAATCAAGTCAAGGTCCATGGATCCGGCCCAAATCAAGTTTAGTCGCCATAGCCTCTTATGTCTCACGACCAAATCAGTGGCCGGATTTCACCGAACTACCAAACTAACATCATATAGTAATTAAAGACTAAGGGGCCGTTCACCAGAGTAAGCGTTTACCAAGTCACATTACCTCACTAGATGAATATGGTAAGGACCAAAAATCTTACCCGGTAAGAGCGAGATAAGGACCAAGTGTCTTGCCCGGTAAGTGAGGGTGACGACTCTTACCATGGTAAGCGCTTACCGGGTAAATTGTTAAATACGATGTCGTTTTGGTGGACTAAAATCTTACTCGGTAAGTAAATAATAATGTTAAATTTTACCCGTAAACACTTACAGGATAAGTATTTGGTAAACGGCCCCTAAGTAATTGAAATTTTGGCATAAAAATGCCACAAAATCGAGGTTTTACTATGAATACCTTAACAACCTAGTCCCCGAGAGCAAGTCGCATCGGGGATTTAAGGCTCGATCTTATTATACCATAAACTTATTTTATGAAAGCCCATGATCGGTAGAGTTCAAGTCCACAAAAGCATTCTATAAAAAAAAGAATAAAATATTTAACTCGAGACATCCATATTAGCAGTTTAATGAGCTTAATAAGATTTACAACTTATTCGATCAGTTATACATGACTCTTCAGTAGTTACTTAATGATATAAAAAGTGCCTTGTTCAGTAAACTTCTAGTAGAGAGCTTTATGCAGAAAGACAAATTATGTTCCAAACATATCCCTTTCCAAATAAAAACACACACTTATTTCATTTAAGAAAAAAAAAACCTATCAAACAAAACCTTTCAAATTTAACAGACAGATTAATTAACACAGATAAAATTTATCTATATAAAACTTAATAAAAATCAACCAAATATTAAAATCAGGTACCATCATTAAGAGAGAACCATGAAATATTTGGTTGCATTTGTTTCATTCCCACCGTAGTTCCCGTGGGGACCTTTAAAAGAGTGAATGGATAAAATAATTGAGTTGCTAAAGAGAATTGTTATCCAATGAACAAAAAGTAGTTTCTTTTTGTCTTTCTTCTTTTAAAATGATATAAAATAATCACCGTTATATAAATAAAATAATAAAAATTATTTTTTATTATAGAAATTAATAAAGATGACATGCTGTCGTTATAACTTAATTTATCGCCACAAATAGTTTATAAAGATGACATGTTGTCGTTATAGCTTCCTACAGAAACATATTACGCCAAAACTGACTACATTAAAGTACTAAACGTTGAAACTATAACAAATGGAGAGATGGTCGACATGAGGATCGTCTGTCATGAGTTGTTAACGGGTCTTGCATTTTCATTCTGAAGTAAATCAAGTAGTGGCAGACCCAAGAGTTTTCTTGAGCGGGTGGACGTTTAATGTGAATCCCGCAAAGTCATGGGTCTGACCGGAGGGAAAAGTCAAAGCAGTTTGACCCGATGGAAAATCAATTATGTCGATTTCAGGATTAATATGTTTTATCAAATTGAATTGACCTTGAACTTTTGAGCAAAACACAAGACTGCTTCTTACGCCAGATGTGTTTTTAGTTGAATTTCAACATTACCAGAAACTTTTTTTTTTTTTTTGGTTGATATCATAACGTCTTCCATTTTTTGTATTCGATATTGATTGTTCTCTGGGTTTTTTTCTAGATTTTTAATTTCGTTTATTTATTTATTTAAAACTCCTAGTATTAAATAGAATGTTTTGCAAATCAAAATTAACTATGCATCTTATTTCGCTTCTATATGCATCTAGAATTTTGAGTAACAATATCAAATTAAGAACTAAAAGCAAATTAGAAAATACAAACTAACCAAAAGGAAAAACTTATGAGCCGTTTACCAAACACTTACCCGGTAAGTGTTTACCGTTAAAATTTAACACTATTATTTACTTGTCGGGTAAGATTTTAGTCCACAAAAACGACATCATATGCAACAATTTACCCGGTAAGCGCTTACCATGGTAAAAGTCGTCGCCTTCACTTACTGGGTAGAACTCTTGGTCTTTGTCTCGTTCTTACCGAGTAAGATTATGGGTCCTTACCATATTCATGCGGTGAGGTAATGTTATTTGATAAACGGCCCCTTATACTTTTAAGGAAAGTGATGATCAAACAACAATAAGAGGAGTTATTGACTTTCTACTTGTTAACAAAAGAAATACGTTCTACAGGTTAGAATCAGACCCCCAAACTTCCTCTTCGGGCAGCTTTAATTCGGTCAACACAAACCATCCTGCCAACTGCATATTTATTTTACAATTAGTTTTAAGACAATTTAGAACACAACGGATGCATCTTTAAGATGCTTACGTTTTTTTTTGTTCAATATTCGTATCAATAAATAATATCTAAATTTCAAGAAAATCAATCACGAACCCCCATATCGAATTTGTGCATAGTCGTTCAAAAAAAATTACGAAACTACACTATATGAATCAAACAATTGAAATAAAAAATGATGAAAATATCTCATACGTGAACGTCACGTTCCCGCCGGGGGGGGGGGGGGGGTAACGAGGAAAACGAGACATGTGGTCTGAAAGGACCCATTCGAAAACAAAATAAATACCACATGAAAACGATAGCCGTAAAATTTCAATTTAGGGACCCCCGTTCATAAATTTTTGATTTATGACAACATCAAACGTATTATTTACTCTTTATAAATAAAAGAGGTATAAATAAAACTTTAAATTAAAATAAACAATTAATTGAATAAAATTGCTGTAGTCTCATCTCTGTCCATCAATTACATGTAATTTATTTATTGAAAAAAGAATGAAAAGATAAATTAAAAAAAATACATATCTATACTATATTATAAAGCATTTGATAAAAACTTTTAAAAATTATTTTTTATGCATAAAGTACTGTTTATTGATGCATATTACTTAAAATTCAAGATTACAAGTAAATTGTACGTAAAGTACAACTTATTAAAGCTTCTATGTTTGAATTTGTGTAATTAACAGCGGATAAACATAATCGAATAAAGGATAAACATCTCATTTTAAAATATAAAAAATCTAAAATATAATTAGGATAATTATTGAGTTCTAACAAAATAATTAATTATATCTTTATAAATGAATTATATTATTACTATATTACAAAACATTTGACAAAAACTCTTAAAAACCATTTTTATGCATGAAGTATTGTATATTGATGCATATTACTTAAAATTCAAGATTACAAGTAAATTATGCATAAATACAATTTATAAAGTTCCATGTTTGAATTTGTGTAACTAATTACGGATAAACATAATCAAATAGAGGATAAACATCTCATTTTAAAATATAAAAAATCTAAAATATAATTAAGATAATTATCGAGTTTTAATAAAATAATTAATTATTATTTTTATAAAAAAAATTATATTATTAAACTAAATATAAATTAGTACCTTATTCAATCTAAATTAAATTATAATTAAAAAAATTGAATTAAAAAATTACATAAAAAATAGAAATTTTAAATAATTAATTTGATATCTTCAAATTTATATTTTATTCAAAACTAAAAACATAATCGCTTTTTCAAAACCACATAAGACCATATTATAACATTGATTGAAATAAATAATAAAATAAAATATTAAAATCAAGATATATCTCGCTACATTGCATAATTACCCTTCTAATAATTTTATAAAAACAATGATATATCTTTTTAAGTAATTAATTGGGGTTCTATTTTTGTGTTTTATGTCAAATGAGGAGCGGACCCCATTTACAAACAGAATTATTAAAAATCCCAATTTTGGAAATTACTTGTAAACAAACCTATTTTTACCGATTTGCGATTTTTGCAAATTCTTGTAAAGAGTTTCGATTATTTAATTATTAAGTTAGTTGTTGGTTGAAAAAATAACTGATAGTTGAATGAAAGTTGAAAAATTAACTGATAAATTAATCATGTTTGAAAAAAAAAACTGATAAATGTAAAATAACCAAAAAGAACATATTAATAAATTAAACAATTCTAACATTATATAATACAACCAATGTTTAAAAAGGCGCATCACGACTTGATATGGCGCAATATATGTCTCCACCTTTATAAAATGGCGCATAACGTTTATGTAAAGCGTGGCTCACATCATGGCGCAACACGATGGGAGTTTTTTTTTTTATAAGACGCGATTTTTTTCAAAAAATTATTTTTTTAGTTTTATAACTTTTGTGTTTTTACATTTTTAACGTTAGATTTTACACTTTTATAGATTTATCTAATCACACCACTCAACAATTTCACGAATTCATAAACGTTATAGACTCACGATTAAGATGGAGTTGTAAAATTACTTTTATAAGTTCTATTCTAAATATTTAATCAAAAGCTATTTTTATAATAATAATAATAATCTATATGATTTTTTATCTTCTAATATGAACGTACAGTTTTTAATATCATTATCTGATTAGATAATATATAAAAATATATAAGTAAATATATAATTTTATATATGACATACAAACTTACCGTCTTATGTCACGCCTTTAAAAAGCCATCTCTTTACCGTGACGTAGTGATGGCCAAACCAGGCCTGGAACCGCCAAAGGATCGAAACGGGGACCAACAAAGGACCGGCCCGGCCTGAGACCAGTAAGAACCGGTTAAAGGACCACCGACTGGGACCGGTTATGGTTTTGGAGGGTTTTGAGGGACCGGCCCGACCGGGACCGGTTATGGCCCATGCCCGATTTTTAAAAAAGTAGTCGTTTTTTAAATATAGTTGTTATTTGACTGTTTATGACCGTTTTTTTTGGTATTTTTTGCCTTCAGAACCCTATACATAAGTGTCATGGTTGAAGGATTTACATACCAACTTGCAAAATGCAAAAAACGCAAAAAAAGTTTTACAATTCTCGGTTTCTCGTTATATTTTATGACTTCGACTCGTATTCATTTCTCGCTTTCACTTCATAATTCTCATTTCTTTCTCTGTGTCTTAGAAAATGTCTGGTGAACAACATGATGCATCAAACGAACAAGTTGTCCAAGTTCTCGTCGAACACGGACGAAAGTCGGGAATTTGAAATTCATACAACTTGATGATAAGAATTTTTTTTACCTAAATATCTCAAGATAAGAACCAATATCTGTAATAGATGGAGATTTAGAACAAAAAAAAATCTCATGGTGATAACTCATATTTAAAACAAAAAAATGTAAAATGTAAATCATATATATAATAATTGTTTTGTTTATGATAATCGTGAAATCCAATCTCAATCAATCATTTTAATATGTTAATTATTCATTTTAAATTAATGTAAAAGGACATGTTAGTAAATTACTAAATTTAGATTAAAATATTTATTTATTAATTCCATACATTTTAAACTTTCAATTAATTTTGATTTTACATTCCTAAATTATCACATGAAACCACAATCTTTTTTACCACAATGTAACACAACATCTTGTGTTACCTAATACACTATTGGTATTGTAACACATTGTCCCGCATCAGTAACTATTAGAATTTGTAGCCCCTTATGACTTATGAGTTCTTGGTTGTAGGCTACAAAAGAATTCTCACCATGGGTAGCACATGAAACCACAATCTTTTGGGTAGCACATGAATTCACAATCTTTTTCACCTCTTCTCGCACAACCAATATGATCTTTTGTGTTTTTCGTTTTGATTTGATGAAATGTAATTTTAGAAGATTAACGGATTTCTAGGGCGCTCAAAATAGTCTCATTAAATTAAAAAAATTACCCTTTTGCCCTTATTTACATACTCACATTAAATATTGGAGAGTTGTTTTTGGATTTTCAGTAATTAAATTTTCTTTTATTTTCAACTATTGATTATTAATTTGTGTGGTTGAGATTAGATCTCACGGTTACCACAAACAACTTAGTTCTTCCTTGAATGAGCTCATATATATATAGGGGCCTATTCAAGGGAGAACTGAGTTGTTTGTGGTAACTGTGAGAACCAATATTAACCACAAATCAATAGATAAATTAGAAAATTTATAAATTTGGTAATTTTAAATTAAAATCTTAATGCAAGGATATTTTTGGTATTTTAAAACTCTCCTCTCTCCTCTCTTCTCTCCGGCCACCGTTCTCCGGCC
>NC_037543.1:4833383-4835129 GCF_001531365.2 Cynara cardunculus var. scolymus
AAAAACCACTCGATTTGTAAAAACCGTGAAAACTTCATTCAACCAATCATAATTTTTTATTTTGTTCGTTTTTTTTTGTAATTATGAGAGGTTGATTAACCATTTTTATTATGGAGGGTGTTAATCATGGATATTATCATCTTCATTATTTTAATTTTAGAGAAATACATGAAACAGTTTCATTAAAATTTAATAACCATATATGAAACAAATTCATCAAAAAAAAAAGTATTATATGAAACAATTTCACAAGATTAAACAATTTCATGAAAAAATTTCATAAGATTAAACAATGAAATCGACGTATGGGGGTGGTTTGTACGGTTTTTACAAATGAGGGTGATTTTCATTTGATCGCTTCTCTCTCCCTCTCTAGGGTGGTTCGACGTATAGGGGTGGGTTCAAATAACAACCACTTAATTTGTGAAAATCATGAAAACCTCATTCAACCGATCATAATTTTTTATTTTGTTCATTTTTTTTTGTAATTATGAGAGGTTGATTAACCATTTTTATTGTGGAGGGTGTTAATCATTGATATTATCATCTTTATTAATTTAATTTTAGAGAAATACATGAAACAGTTTCATTAAAATTTCATTAAGTAGTATATGAAAYAATTTCATAACCATATATGAAACAACTTCATCAAAAAAGTATTATATGAAACAATTTCACAAGATTAACAATTTCATGAAAAAAATTCATAAGATTAACGACGGATGAGAGTAGTTTTTACGGTTTTTACAAATTGAAATGATTTTCATTTGATCGCTCCTCAATATATATATATATATATATGAGAATCATGACCCTAACCCTTTTTATCATGACTAGTCTCTCATAAACATTACCTTCAAAATGGTTGCATGTTGAGCTTGTAGCATAATCTCAATTTTTAAATAATAATTGATCAACATTTTCGTTACTTCTTATTTCCATCGTGGTTGTTGTCTTCAACATGCATCAAACTTGTTAGGCCTGCAAATTAAATAATAACGAGACACAAACATTTAAAGATGAACGCTTAGGTAGTGTTTGGTACGCAGACTAGACGTGACGGTACGGGACAGGACGGGACAGGACGGGACGAGACAAGACTAATTGTCTGTCCTATATTTGATACGACTAGGATAGAACATGACAAAACTATTAAAATGACCATATTACCCCTAAATGTTATTCAATGTTATTTTATATCATATAATGATTGTAAAATGACAACAAATTAATCAAAATATTGTCATTTTAACTTTAGTCCTATATTGTTCCACCTTTTTTGGTAGAACAAGAAATATCAAGATTTGTCTCACTAAAATTAAAAATAGTCCCATCTTGTCCCATGTTTTTTTTGTCCATGACATGCCAAACATGAGACTATTTTTTTTTTATCCCGTTCTGTCTCATGTAGTCTACATACCAAACGCACCCTTAGAGACAAAATTATGTAAAGAGAGAAACACTTAGGGTGCGTTTGGTTTGTGGGAATGTTTCTGAGGGATTTGGATTCCTTGAGGGATTTGGATTCCAAGGGATTTGGATTGGATTGGATTTAAAATCCATTCATGTGTTTGGTTTGTAGGATTTGGATTTGATTACAGGAAATTAGGGCAGAACCCTTGTGCATTTTCTATTCAAGCARACCAGAATCGAGCATTTCTAATGCTATAGAAAAGGGGTTAATCGATTACCTGCTGAGTGATGGGAGACGCCGGCAAACAGGAAGGAAGACAGCACCGGCGAGGA
>NC_037543.1:4835499-4836458 GCF_001531365.2 Cynara cardunculus var. scolymus
TTTAAATGAATCATTGGATTTGAAATCCTACCATTCCTACAAACCAAACACAGGATTGGAATGGATTTCAAATCCAAATCCCCCCAAATCCATTTCAATCCCGCAAACCAAACGCACCCTTAGATCTCAATGATAAATCATCCAAAAATTACCATTCTGCCCTTTTTCTATTAAAATGAAAGTTTAATTAAACCTCTTAGATGAAAATGGTTATTGGTTCTTAACCTTTTTATGTGTCTCATTTGATTACCTCTTTCTCTCTCTCTCTCTCTCTCTCTCTCTATATATATATATATATATATATATATATAGAGAGAGAGAGAGAGAGAGAGAGAGAGAGAGTTTGTTTCAAATACAACTCATCGTATTTGTACAACCAATGCAACCCAATAAATTGAAATATTTATGGAAATGATGAGAGTTCATTTATTATGATTCGAATATTTATGGAATATGAATATGGTTCATTAATTATTATCAATAATTTATATTAGGAAACAATCAAAACTTATATAAAATCACATATTAATCAAATGAAATGGACGGTTGAGATTAGGTTGTATTGGTTGCACAAATATCAAGGGTTGTATAATAATCAACCTCTATATAAGCTTAATCAAATGAAAGACCTACTAACTGTGAGATCTATTATATCTAATATAAACCACCTATTTTATTTTTTTAATTAATAATAAAAGGGTATATTTGTAGTTTTATCAAATGTAAAGGGGAGTACTAATGGCACCCCTTAATAGGGGTGTTGATTAGTTGGGATTTAAGCCAATCATTTTTTTACTAAACATCAACTCAATTAATTATATATTTATATTTTATTAATTTTATTTTATTTTATATATTTACCTTAGAAAAATATTATATTATATTATTATTTTATACGTTTGATTTTATATATTACAGTTATTACATTATTATTATATTAATTTATTATATATTATTTA
>NC_037543.1:4838322-4840113 GCF_001531365.2 Cynara cardunculus var. scolymus
GTTTGACTTGGTTCGGCCGGTTTGAGCGGTCCGGCGGTTTTTTTGAACACCCCTAAAAAAAACAATCATAATTAAACTTATGCATAGGGGTGCCATTAGTCTCTCCCATAAAATAGATTAAAAGGGTATTATGGGCTAGACTCACACTCCAACTCTAGTGCCCAACACCACTTGCGCCACCTGCATCTCAATCGCACACGAAGCTCATCGTCCGCTCCCTCCCTTTGAAAAACCACCATCACTCCCTCCCCCTTGTGCATCGAACCCATAAATGGGATCTGATATAAAGGTGTTTCTCGAACCTAGAATCAAACCAATCAAAACCTCCATCTCCATCTCATTGTCAGATTACCCTTTTAGATCTAAAATCGGTAACAATCATTTGAAGCTTTCTAGCCGCATCCACCACAGATCTGGCTCTATGTCAAGAACCATCGAGCTCTAGTTCTTGATTTTTGTCAAGACCACAAGCTACATATCTCTCCCTCTATAAAGATCTGTATTTTTGTTGCATCTTTCTCTAACCTAGATCTGGTTATTTTCCTGAGTTTCTTGTGGTTGTTTTTTTTACCTAAATTTTAGATTTAGAGTTTAATTGAAGTTTTTAATTCAACCATTTGATTTATTTCTCACGGGGTGAAATACCATATAGACGGAACTTGTGTTTGATTTCATTAGGTGAAATAGAATATATATGCGAATTGTGTTTGTTTTGATGTGGTGAAATAACATATAGATGAAAACTGTGTTTGAGGTCCTGAGGTGAAAATAACATATAGATGAAATATTGTCATTATTAACCTTATTAAAAATAATAATTTTTATTATGATTCAATTGGTGAGTATTTTTTTTTCATTTGATGAATCTCTGTTACCAAAATGACGAGGATGCATTTTTCCAATAAAAAACAACTTTGAATCAAAACCATATTAGGACTTAGATCAGTCCTTACGGTTCTCAACCTTTTTTGTTAACTCTACAAACCAACATGGACCAATCAAATGCCAAATCCTTTCCATGTTGTATCACCCGTCTTAGTTAATGAGTAAGGGTAGTTTTGTACTTTATAACTTATTTATTTTTTTAATAGGCAGTTATATAACCATTTCCATATTTTTAGGGAAGATAAATATGACAATTATTAAGGATAGTTATGATAGTAATTTGTGTTCTTTTATGTTCATAAGTGAATCATGAAGGCATATAGGTCTTCTTCATACGTAAACACTATAAACAGAGTCACATCCATTATGCATAGAAGGCATGTTCATATTTGAACCTTCTTTCTACTGAATCTCTTACAAAGATATTCATTTGTGAATTTGTATGAATAAACAATATCCCAGAATGAACGCACGTTTCCTAAACCAACTTCTTCTACAACTTTACGAAAATACCCCTTGTTCACTTATTATACCCAAAATGAAGGTGTGTTTCATGATTAAATATTACAACATTGCCACTAAACAATCTAATCCGTTGATTTGGAGATTTGAATGAATGAGATCGGTTAACAAAGATGAAACAATCTAATCCGTTAAAATTAATTAATAATTTATAGTAATTAATAATCATTAATGATAAGAGACATAATTAAAAAAAGTGTCAAAAGTTTCATGAAATTATTTTCAAATATATATTACTAAAGCAATATTTCAATAAGCTAATACTAGAAGAGTACTCGTGCAATGCAGCGAGAAAAATCTCGATTTTAATGTTCTATTTTATTATTTGTCTTTATTGATGTTATAATACGATTTTATGTGTTTTTAAGAAAACAATAATGATTT
>NC_037543.1:4840203-4846103 GCF_001531365.2 Cynara cardunculus var. scolymus
ATTTATTTTTTTATTATGATTTAATTTAAGTTTAATAACGAAATAATTTATTTTTGGTTTAATAATATAACATTTTATAAAGATAATAATTAAGTATTTTGTTAGAACTCAATGATTATCCTAATTATATTTTAAATTTTTTATATTTAAAATGAGATATTTATCCTGTATTTGATTATGTTTATTTGTAGTTAGTTACACGAATTCAGATATGGAGCTTTAATAAGTTGTACTTACGCACAATCAACTTGCAATCTTGAGTTTTAAGTAATATGCATTAATAAACAGTACTTTACGCATAAAAAATGGGTTTTAAGAGATTTTGTCAAATGCTTTATAATATAGTATAGATAAACCATTTAAATAAGATTTTTTAATAAAATTTAAAAATTAAATTAGTTTACGATTTGTTAAAATGAGATCCTCTTTTGAGAATTAGTGCATCATATACTATTTTATATGATTTTTTTTCACCCATATTTATAATTTAATGTAGTTATTAATATATATTTGTTTCACAATGTAAACCTTTTTGATACATGTCAAAAGTTTCTATCTTTTAATTCGTATTCATATAAAACAAAGTTATTATAAAACACAAATATCTATACTACCTTATAAACCAATTTTATCAAAAGTCTTAAAAATAATTTTTAATGCACAAAATATATACATTTATGCACAAAGTCTTAAAAGTCTTAAAAATAACGCATAATGCATTAAGTACTGTTACTTTATGCATTTAGTCTTAAAATATTTTAACATACAATTAAAATTAACATATAGTACAAGTTACCAATGCACATTATTACATTTTCTTTTCATGTTCCCAAGATACTTTTAACACCATTCACTCATGTCTTCACCTCTTTGTCTTCTCCCCATCCCCCAAAGTGAGATTCAAATTGATATTCACCATGAGTTATTAAAAGTTCTCTCATTCATCTCTCATTCAATTGCTCTAGAACTCTCGGTTTCGCTCTTGATCTCTTGATTCTTTGCTCTTGGTGTAAATCGAACATATTTGTAGAGTCATTTACATATGTTGGATTTTAAATTGTCATACAATTTTTTTCATCGATAGACTGTAATTGGAATCATAACTCTTATTTATTCAAATTTTTTATATGTAAATATCAAGTGTAACTTATATAATCGTTAAATCTTCTCTATTAAAATTCATGTCTTCCATCACATTAAGTGGATGTGTGTTTAGAAGTATAAATTGTTGTCGATGTTATAAATCTTAAAGTTGTCAAATGATTAAGCCAAGCATGTCGAAAACACCAAATTTAATGATATAGCTACTACAGCAGGAAGCTTCCTTGTGGTGGGGTCTTTCTGTATTTCTGTTTCAGATCTGGTCTGCATGCACGAACCTTCATCAATGGACGAAAACAAGACCTATAAGCCTTGATCACCCCAATCACCCTTACCATTACTCCTATTAAAGTCTGATTAGAACTCTTGTTTCATTTGCGATCTGAAAGAAGAAGATGATGATGGGAGATCATTATATGACTCAGTTAGGATCCCTGATGGCTGGTTTTATGTTCGTATGGGCCATCTTCAAGCAATGGTTTCCCCAAGAACTCAGTGACCAAATCGAAAAATACTTCCATAAACTTGTTAGTTACATCTACCCTTATCTTCATATCACTTTCCATGAGTATCAAGGAGATGGGTTCCAGCGAAACAACGCGTATGTCACCATCGAACGCTATCTCAGCACCTACTCCTCCAATCGAGCCAAACGTCTTAAAGCAAGTGTTATCAAAGACTGTCAATCTATCGTCCTCAGTATGGACGATTATGARSARGTWACWGAYGAGTTCAAAGGCMTCAARATCTGGTGGACTTCCAGCAAAACYRTCMMMCAACARCGRYCYYTCTTTTCGTACCRTRAYGATGATGAAARRCGGTTYTACAAGCTCACTTGCCATCGCAAAAACAGAGACATCGTCACCAAAGTTTACTTGAAACATGTGATCGATGAAGGTGAAGCCATTGCCATAAAAACCAGGCAACGGAAGCTGTACACCAACAACAAGAGCGAAAGTGRTGGGTGGAKGAGMAAGAMRACGATGTGGAGTCACATCATATTCGAGCACCCTTCTACCTTTGATACACTTGCAATGGACCCAAAGAAGAAGAAGGATATCTTGAATGATCTTAAGACGTTTAGCAGGTCGAAAGAYTACTACAAGAAGGTGGGGAAGTCGTGGAAGCGAGGTTATCTTCTTTATGGTCCTCCAGGAACTGGGAAGTCTAGTATGATTGCTGCCATGGCTAACCTTATGGAGTATGATATTTATGATCTTGAACTAACCTCTGTCAAAGATAACACGGATTTAAGGAAGCTACTCATCGATACATCAAGTAAGTCCATAATTGTGATAGAGGATATCGACTGTTCACTTGATCTCACAGGTCAAAGAAAGAAGAAAGAGAAGGACAAGAAAGGGGAGGAGAAGGATCCTGTTGCCAAGAAGGCGAAGGAGGAAAAGGATAAGGATAATAAGGGAAGTGAAGTGACTTTATCTGGGCTTCTGAACTTCATTGATGGGCTATGGTCTGTTTGTGGTAGCGAGAGGCTGATCGTGTTCACGACCAACTACGTAGAAAAGCTTGATCCTGCTCTCATCAGAAGAGGAAGAATGGATAAGCATATCGAGCTGTCTTACTGTTGTTTTGAAGCTTTCAAAGTGCTTGCCAAGAACTATCTGGATCTTGAATCACATGAACTGTTTGCAACCATCGGTCGGTTGTTGGGGGAGACCAACATGACTCCAGCCGATGTTGCTGAGAATTTGATGCCAAAGTCAGATGAAGAGAATGCTGAGAGTTGCTTAAACAACTTGATCAAATCTTTGGAGGATGCAGGTGAAAAGAGTGAAGAAGATGGTGAAATGGTTCAAGACAGTGAGGCAAAAGTAGGTGATGAAGAAGAATGATGAAGATTTGAAGTAATCATCAAATTATAGCTTTCTGTATTTTCAATTGAAGCTTCTTTTGGGTCATCTTACCTGATTGTTATGTCCTTCAACACAAGACCTAATGAAATAAAACTTTAGCTCAATTATCCCAAGCAGCTTTTTAACGTTTAATGCGTTATTGATTCTGCAAACCATTGGAGATGATAACAAAAAAAGAATCTTATATAACCATAAGGTGATTCTTGATTGGTTTGTGCTTCGCTTCAAAGGTCAAAAGTACGAGGAGGTTTCAGGTTTAAATCCAAGGAGGAATAAAAATCCCCTTGTGGCCACGGAGGTTCAAATGCAGTGACTCCGGGCTATCTGCAAAGCAGATGGTCATCCTGAGATTAGTCAGTTCGCATAGCAAGTTGGATATCCAGGTTAATAAAAAAAAGAATGTTATACATATATATATATATATATGTGTGTGTGTGTGTGTGTGTACGCGCACACACACACACACGCACGTATCATTGAAAAAGTTCAAAAAAAATTATTTGAAAATGCATTTGTGAACGACGTTACACATTAGTTATATGTGTTTAATCAGATATCCATCTTCAAATGAATTTTTTCAAGGATTTACATGTGAATATTTGCTTAACCTTCCAATTTTACCTTCTTATGATATTTGAATCTCCCAACAATATATAATCTAAAAACTAGTTTTGACTTTTTAATGTATTTTAGGTTTTTCCGTTTTTGTAACTGTACTAATTCTTAACCAAATATATAGAGTTGACAAAACACTCGTATTCGACCACGAGTCCAATACCCGTAACCATCGGAATGAGGGATGGAGACAGGGATTCCACGAATTTGGAAACCGAGGACAGGGGTCGATAGAGACGTTGGAGATTGATCAATATTTGAATTTATTACAAAGGGATACATGCATGGGTATACATAGGTTAAAAGGTAACATGAACATCTAATATCATAAAATAGGGATGAGTATATATTCCACACAATGCAATAAGTAATTAGATATCGAGGGTGACACAGACATAAAATCCAACAATAAGCGGAGAACCCCGAAATATGATCCACAACATTGATTGATGACTAGAAGCTTCAAGAGGAATAATTCTGTATTATAATATGTCTTGGAAGTAATTTTTCTATCGAGCTAATGATGTGGCATAGCAGTGTGGAGCTTACGACGCAAATAAGCAATGTCATACCTGCGTTATTCACAATATATGAATAAGGAAGTATCACATACAGTACTAAGAAATACTTGTGAGATAATAAACATGGGAAGCCTCTAATACCATGCAAGGGATGCTTGTTTGGAACCATAAAACGATTTTCACATATGATACATTAGGAGGGGCAGATGTGTCAACAAATTCGGGTGGTTGATGCATGTACACGGTTTCGGCCAAGTTGCCATTTATAAAGGCATTTTTAACATCTAATTGGTGAATAGGTCATGATCACATTATCGCAAGACTAATGACTATTTGAACAGTTGTGGGATTCACAACTGGGCTAAAAGTTTCAACACAATCGAAATTGATCCGTTGTGTTTTGCAATTGACCACAAGGTGTTCCTTATAGCGTTGTAAGGATCTGTTGGAGTGGAACTTGTGACAATATAGCCACATACATTGGATGATATGAGCATCATGGGGATGCGGTACCGATTCCTAGGTATCAATTCCTAAGCATGCCAGTTGATGATCCCTAAGTGCATCATAAAGGGAATGGGAATGAGTCAGATGGGTGGCTTTTGAGGTCACATATGGCTTGAAACGGATCTATAAATTTTTTCAAATGCTTATATCATTTGACTATAAAAAACAAATACATAGATATTTTTCACAAAATTATCATTGATCTGTTGGTTAGTTTATTGTTTTTCATATGTGATGTCATATGTTCAAGTATTTTATTGCAATTTTTTTTACAAAAACAAATTAGATTATGAAAATCTATAACATAGTCCAAATAATCTATAACCCTCTAAAATTGTCTCCTTTGCTCTCCTTTTATTCTGCGCCGAATTATGATTGATTCCCTCAAGAAATGGCGGGTTATAAACCTTTAAACTCCCTAAAAACCGTCACTCCCACTAAATGATTCATCATTTGAAAAGTATGCCTAAGATACTGATTATTTGAAAAATATGCTTGTTGTAATGAATAATTGAGAAAATATGTTTAGCTATACGAATATTTGAAAACTATGTTTCATAGTGGTTAATGTGACTTTTGGCACGACTAAAGTCGCCCAAAAACTGGTATGGGCCACCTTTTCTTCTCATTTTGCTTTTATTCACGAATAAACATAATACGCAACTTAGATAGCTAATAAAATGACGTAATTATCGTTTTCAAATGAACACGTAGGCTGCGTTTGGTATATGGAACGAGACAGGATAAGACGAGACAAAACTCACTATCTCATGTTTGGCGCGACATGAAACAAGGACAAGAACTGGGATAAGATGAGAGAGCATGAGACAAAAGAGATTTTTTCTTGAATGTGATGGAAACTAAAATATTACTTATTGGGTCTGAATTTTAGTGTTAAATTGTACTCGTCTTGAAAGTTTATAATTGTAAAGTTAGCGTGTTTGACTTTGCTAGAATTGTTGACTTTGACTAGAAGGGTTTATAGTTTGATCTTATATGTACATTTGTCTTTTAGTGAATTTTGTAAGAGAGCTTCATTGTAATAATACGGCATATCAAGAGATATATAGAAGTGTTGACCAGATTGACTTTTTATCTCACTTCTCTTTCAAGTGTTTTTGATGTTTATCATGAAGATTGTCATGATTTTATGAAGATTGATCATATTAATATTTTATTAATTAATAAATTTAATTTATATTTAAAATATGTATTTTTAATATTTTATTAATTAATAATAATATAAAATTAATTTATTTATATAATTATAATACAAATTAAA
>NC_037543.1:4846114-4849484 GCF_001531365.2 Cynara cardunculus var. scolymus
TTTTAATATATTGTAATTTATCGTAATACATTTGTATACAAATAGATAACCAAAAAATATGTTTTCATATTTTATTAATTAATAAAATTTAATTTATATTTGAAATATGTATTCTTAATATTTTATTAATTAATAATAATATAAAATTAATTTATTTATATAATTATAATACAAATTAAAAATTAAAAAACATAAAAGATGTAATTGTAAAACATGTTAAAAAGTTAAAATATAAATAAAGTTAAAAGGTTAAAAATGAAAATATAAAAAGCTTAAAATTAAAAATATTTTAATTTTAGAATTTAGTTGTCTTTTATTCTTTTGTGAGGAGAGGGTTTAGGATGTGTCGACTATGGAGTTAGAATAATGACTAAAGGAATCTCCAAAGAGTCAAATGACTTTTGCTGCGGTTTGAATTGTGAGGGAGCAAGGAACCAACAGAAGGCAGCCCCCATACAGTGGGTTATTACTACTTGTGATATTTAAAAACTTGTTTGTTTATCTTTTAACAGGTATGTTAAAGAGATAATTTTTGAATTATTAAAAGATGAATCTTAACTATTTAACATGCTATTTTTATTATAAATAATTACCAACCAACCAATTATATTTTATTTTATATTATATCATAAAAATCTTTTAACTTAAACCTTTTTATGCTATTTTGGAAGCATATAAAAGGAACCTTCCTTGGTCTTTGTGTTAAGATCTGGTCCCTGCCCGAACCCGTCAAAGGATTATAAAAAGACCTATCGCGTTGACCCTCAAACTTGACTCGCTTCTATATAAACAAACAACATCTAAACCCCATTAAGCCTACCAAATTCTTGTTCCATTTGTGATCTGAAAGATGATGGGAGATCATTATATGACTCAGTTAGGGTCCGTGATGGCCGGCGTTATGTTCGTATGGGCCATCTTCCGGCAATGGTTTCCCGAAGAGCTCGGTGAGCATGTCGAAAAATACTTCCATAAGCTTCTTAGTTATGTCTACCCTTATCTCCAGATCACTTTCCATGAGTATCAAGGCGATGAGTTCGAGCGAAGCAAGGCGTATGTTGCCATCGAACGCTATCTCAGCACCAACTCCGCCAATCGAGCCAAACGCCTCAAAGCAAACGTCGTCAAAGACTGCCAATCCGTCGTCCTCAGTATGGACGATTATGAAGAAGTAACTGATGAGTTCAAAGGCATCAAGATCTGGTGGACTTCCAGCAAAACCATCCCACAACAGCGATCTTTCTTTTCGTACCATAACGATGATGAAAGACGGTTCTACAAGCTCACTTGCCATCGCAAAAACCGAGATATCATTACTAAAGTTTACTTGCAACATGTGCTCGACGAAGGCAAGGCCATTGCTATAAAGACCAGGCAAAGGAAGCTGTATACCAACAACAAGAGCGAAAGTGGTGGGTGGATGAGCAAGACAACGATGTGGAGTCACATCATATTCGAGCACCCTTCTACCTTTGATACACTTGCAATGGACCCAAAGAAGAAGAAGGATATCTTGAATGATCTTAAGACGTTTAGCAGGTCGAAAGAYTACTACAAGAAGGTGGGGAAGTCGTGGAAGCGAGGTTATCTTCTTTACGGTCCTCCAGGAACTGGGAAGTCTAGCATGATTGCCGCCATGGCTAACCTTCTCGAGTACGATATTTATGATCTTGAATTAACCTCTGTCAAAGATAACACAGATTTAAGGAAGCTACTCATCGATACTTCAAGTAAGTCGATAATTGTGATCGAGGATATCGATTGTTCACTTGATCTCACAGGTCAAAGAAAGGGGAAAGAAAAGGACAAGAAAGGGGAGGAGAAGGATCCTGTTGCCAAGAAGGCGAAGGAGGAGAAGGAGAAGGATAATAAGGGAAGTGAAGTGACTTTATCTGGGCTTCTGAACTTCATTGATGGGTTATGGTCGGCTTGCGGCAGCGAGAGACTGATTGTTTTCACGACCAACTACGTGGAAAAGCTTGATCCTGCTCTGATCAGACGAGGAAGAATGGATAAGCATATCGAGCTGTCTTACTGCAGTTTCGAAGCATTCAAGGTGCTTGCTAAGAACTATCTGGATCTTGAATCACATGAACTGTTTGCAGCCATCAGTCGATTGTTGGGGGAGACGAAGATGACTCCGGCGGATGTTGCCGAGAATTTGATGCCGAAGTCAGATGAAGAGAATGCTGAGAGCTGTTTAAACAACCTGATCAAATCCTTGGAGGATGCAAAAGAAGAAGCGAGACTGAAAGCTGTGGAGGATGCGAGGATTAAAGCTGAGGAGGAAGCAGGTGAAAAGAGTGATGAAAATGGTGAAAAGGTACAAGACAGCGAGGCAAAAACATGTGATGAGGAAGGAAAGAAGGATGATATCTAAACATATGAATTTACGAAAGTAGCGGGTGTAGAAGGTTATTGAATGGATTGAAAATTGTCTTACCTTAAAGATTAATAAAACATAGTATCGATTTAATAATATATTATATATATATATATATATATATATAATATCGTATCGATTTAATAATATATTATATATATATATATATATTAAGTTATATTATTTATATCTATATCTATACTATATTATAAAGCATTTGACAAAACTTTTAAAAACTTTTTTTTATGCATGAAGTAGTGTACATTGATGCATATTACTTAAAATTTCAGATTACAAGTAAATTATGCACAAGTACAACTTATTAAAGCTTCATAGTTGAATTCGTGTAACTAACTACGGATAAACATAATCAAATAGAGGATAAACATCTCATTTTAAAATATAAAAAATCTAAAATATAATTAGGATAATTATCGAGTTCCAACAAAATAATTAATTATTATATTTATAAGAAAATTATATTATTAAACCAAATATTGAATCTAAATTAAATTATAATAAAAAAAATTGAATTAAAAATTACATAAAAAATAAGGAATTTTAAATAGTTAATTTGACACTAATATCGATATATTTTGTCAAATTTTTATGGTATCTTCAGATTTATATTTTATTAAAAATAAAAACATTATCATTTTTTCAAAATCACATAAGACCATATTATAGCGTCGACTGAGATAAAGAATAAAATTAAATATTAAAATCAAGATGTCGCTGCATTGCGAGTACCCTTCTAGTTATATTTTAAAACATTTGACATAATTCTTAAAACCCATTTTTTATGATGTAATTATTAATTAAGTTATACTAGAAGAATACTCGCGTAATATAACGAAATACATCTTGATTTTAGTGTCTCATTTTATTATGTTTTTATTGATGTTATAATACGATTTTATATGTTTTTCATAAAACAATAATTTTTTTATTTTTGAATAAAATATAAATATAAAGATATCATAAAAA
>NC_037543.1:4853047-4855146 GCF_001531365.2 Cynara cardunculus var. scolymus
GATGTTTATTCTCTATTTCATTATGTTTATCCGCAGTTAGTTACACCAATTCAAACATGAAGCTTTAATAAGTTGTATTTATGTATAATTTACTTGTAATCCTTAATTTTAAATAATATGCATAAATATACAGTACTTCGTGCATAAAAATTGGTTTTTAAGAGTTTTTATCAAATGTTTTATAGTATAGTATTATTAAAATTCAAGATTACAAGTAATTGTATGTGAGTATAACTTATTAAAGCTTCATGTTTGAATTCATGTAACTAACTGCATATAAACATAATTAAATAGATGATAAATATCTTATTTTAAATATAAAAAAATTATATTATACTTAGTTTGGTATCTGCATCAATTTTTTTTTAAAATTTTTATGATATCTTCATATTTATATTTTATTCAAAAGTAAATACATTACGTTTTCTCAAAACCATATAAAATCGTATTATAACATCAACTGAGACAAAAAAACGAAACATTAAAATCGAGATATATTTCGCTGCATTGTGCGAAAACCCTTCTAGTATAATTATATATATATATATATATATATATACTCTCGGTGTATATTTTACACATATTATATTATATTTTTTTATTTATATTACTATTATATATCGATTTTATTATCATAATTTATATTATATATATATATATATATATATAGAAAGAGAGAGAGAGAGACTTGGAATCACATGAGACCAACCTGTTTCGTGAGATCCGTGAGACTATTTTTTTGCACTTGAAATTTCATAGCAAAATACTATAAAGGTAAAAAAAAAAAGTCAATTTGCTGTGAAGGTTCGACTTTTTTTTTTTACCTTAACAACGTTTTGCTGTGAATTTCAAATGTAAAAAAGTGGTCTTATGGATCTCATAAAAACAGGCTGGTCTCACGTGATCTCAAGCCTATATAGACTTAGGATCATGTGAGACCAAGAGTTTTTCCTGAGACCCGTAAGACCAATTCTCAACCCTTGGATTAGATATACAATCTGAACATTCATAATCACAAAATTGACACGAGACTTCTCAATAATCATAAAATTGTTACGTGGACTTTAGACCATAGATCATTAGCTTATAAAGTTTATCAATGAACATAAATTGGTCTTACAGGTCTCACGAAAAACCTTTGGCCTCACGTGAATCCAACCCTATATATATATATATATATATATATATATATATACACACACTAGAAGGGTACTCGCACAATGCAGCGAGATAAATCTTTATTTTAATGTTTAATTTTTATTATTTGTCCCTATCGATATAATACGATTTTATGTGATTTTGAAAAAGTAATAATGTTTCTATTTTTGAATGAAATATAAATTTGAAGATAGTATAAAAAATAAAAAATAAATCGATATTAGTATTAAACTAAAAAGGTACTCGTGCAATGCATCGAGACACATTTACATTTCAATGTTCTGTTTTATTTTCTATCCATGTCGATATAATACTATTTTATGTGGTTTTAAGAAAATGATAATGTTTTATTTTTGAAAAAATATAAATTTGAAAATATCATATAAAATTTGCATAAAGTATATCAATATTAGTATCAAATTAACTATTTAAAAGTTCTTGTTTGTGTATTTTTTTTAATTCAAAATTTTTATTATAATTTAATTTAACGTAACGAAGTAACTTAATTTAAGTTTAATAATATATTTTTTTATAAAAATAATAATTAAGTGTTCTGTTAGAACTTAATAATTATCATAATTATATTTTAAAATGAGATGTTTATCCTCTATTTGATTATGTTTATCTGCAGTTAGTTACACGAATTCAAAAATAAAACTTTAATAAATTGTACTTATGCACAATTTACTTGTAATCTTGAATTTTAAGTAAAATGCATCAATAAACAGTACTTCATGCATAAAAAATGGTTTTTAAGAGTTTTTGTCAAATGCTTTATAATGTAGTATAGATAGTATAGATTATGTATTTTTAAGAAAACAATAATGATTTATATTTTTGAATAAAACATAAATTTGAATATATCATAAAAATTTGAAAAAAAATATATATATCAATGTTAATATGAAATCAACTATTTAAAAGTTCTCATTTTTATGTAA
>NC_037543.1:4855871-4864878 GCF_001531365.2 Cynara cardunculus var. scolymus
CTATAAAAATATGTAATTATTAATAATTCATATTAATTAAAATATTAAAAAACAAAGAAAAATCAATAATTTATATTAATTAAAAAAAGATAAAAATAACAGTAAACAAAAAAAATGATGATTAAAGTAGGGATGCCATTTTTTTAATTAATCTGGATATCCAATTCGTTATGCGAGTCGACTAATTCCAGGGCGATCATCTACTTTGCAGATAGCCTAGGATTACTGTATTTGAACCTCCGTAGCCAAAAAGGAATTTTTATTCCTCATTGAATTTAAATCTGAGACCTACTGATATTTTTGACCTTTAAGTTAAACTCAAATCAATCAAACACGATCCTAAAGGTGCCAGATTTGATAGTCTTTGTAATGTTAAGGGAGACTTTTCGGAACTTAAGTTATTCCTGATATTGGATCACTCCAACAACCACATGAGCAGTCAAAGTCAAATATAAATCTTGGGTCCATAAATTAATTGATAAAATGCCAACCGTTGGATTATTTATATATATCTATATATTACTTCTAATTTATGTATATTATAAAATAATCAATATTATATTATAAAACATTTGACAAAAAACTTTTAAAAACCATTTTTTATGTATAAAATATTATTTATTGATGCATACTAATTAAAATTTAAGATTACAAGTAAATTATGTATAAATACAACTTATTAAAGCTTCATATTTGAATTCGTGTAACTAACTGGAAATAAATATAATCAAATATTGGATAAATATCTCATTTTAAATATAAAAAATTTAAAATATAATTAGGATAATAATTGGTTCTAACAGAATACTTAGTTATTATCTTTATAAAAAAATATAATATTAAACTTAAATTAAATTTCTTTGTTACTAAACATAAATTAAATTATAATTAAAAAAATTGAATTAAGAAAATTACACCAAAACACAAAAACTTTTATAAAGATTAATTTAGTACTGATATCGATATATATATATATATATATATATATATATTTCAAATTTATATTTTATTCAAAACTAAAAACACTATCGTTTTCTTAAAACCACATAAAACTGTATTATATCAACATAAAAAAGGAATTAAACGAAACATTGAAATTGAGATGTATTTCGATGTATTGCACGAGTACCCTTCTAGTTCTAGTATTTGTAAAAGCATCTCCATCAACTATACTATTTAAAAATCTTAAGAAAAATTTACTTCAACAACTATGCTATAGAATACAGAAATATAGAATCCATGGATGTGGATTAGAGATCTACTTTACTTTAATTCGAATCACGTACATCATTTAGCTATTTTGTGTGTTCTTGATTTGAATCAAACAAGGAATACACGTTTTACAGTGATTTCTTATAATTCTTTACAAAAAATATATATCCGAGTCTTTATATCATATAGCTATTTTGGCACGAATAAACAAGATGAATTGTAAAAAAAGACTTGTGCCACTTTGACGTTATCAAGTGAAGAGGCAAATCCATAAAAAGTTCGAAACATGATACAAAAACAGTTTAACTAAAACTGATATTTAAATAGCTTTTGGAGGAAAATAAATGGTTTTTTTCTTTTTCAATTTTTATCTGCTACTCTAATCAAAAAAATAAAAACAAAAAAGTGATTCATAGCAACCTATGGATAAGTCATTTACCGTTAAAGTTCCTGAAAGAATTTTTGTACGGTTGCAATATATAATGTTGGTCAGTGTTATTTGCACCTCTTTTAATGTCATAATCAGATCAAGTCCTGCATTGAAAATGTAAATGCATGTTTTGATATTGATTTGTATGAGAAAAAATCATTTGATAGAGGTGTATTTAGTAAACTATAGGGCCAACAAAAATGCTTTGGATTTCAAAAAAAAAGCAACAAGTTTATTTATAAAAAAAAGCCTTTTTTTATTAACCTGGATATCCAACCCGTTATGCGAGCCAACTAATCTTAGGTCGACCACTTGCTTTGCAGATAGCTCGGAGTCACCGTATTTGAACCTCTGTGGCTACAAGAGAATTTTTATTCCTCCTTAGATTTAAACTTGAGACCTTCTAGTATTTTTAACCTTTGAAACCAAACTCAAACTAATCATACACCACCTTAAAGATGATTAAAATATGGTATCCTTGAGAAGCAAGAAAATGAATGATGCAAGGACCATGCAGTCATGGTTGATGATGACCCTATTCTTGGGAAGCTTCCTCTTGTCTTAACCTTTCACATGAATCGGTAGCCACGACGAAGGTCGCCCGCCCCTTCTGCACTTTTTCCCCAATTTTTTATATACCCCTTTCTATATAAAATAATAAAATACATAAAATTTAATTTAATTTATTTTTCAATTTTAACCCTTTAATATTTTCAGTTTTAATCCTTTAACTTTTGTAATATTTTCTTATTATATTTTTATGTTTTTAATTTTTAATATATATTATAATTATATAAATTAATTAACTTTATATTATTATTAATTAATAAAGTATTAATATTCTTTTAATAATTATATAAATTAATTAATTTTACATTATTATTAATTAATTAAATACTAAGAATACGTATTCTTCTAATAATTATATAAATTAATTAATTTTAGATTATTATTAATTAAGAAAGTATTAAAAATACGTGTTTTTAAATTTTATATTTGTATATCATTTTTTATACACTTTATACCTTTATAAATATCGTTAAATTTCTTTGTTTTTTTATTTATTTTATATATCCTTGTTATATTTATATTATTATGTTCATATAATTGATTTTTTTTTATTTTGAAGGTATTGACGAGACGATTATAATAATGTAACTTGTTTTTTTAATGTATTTTAGTTTAATATACGATTATTATGTTAATGTGATAAAAGTGTAAAACAAAAAATGAAAAAGTAAGGGATGTACTAAAAAATTAAATAAATATAATGATATAAAGTGTAAGTGATAAAAATATTCTTTTGTAATATATATCATATAATAATATAATTTAAATAAAAAAACTATTTAATATTAATAAATTTCGAAAGTATTGAGGAGACAATTTATAATGGTATAACTTGTTAAAATAAAAACATATTTTTAAATTAATATACAATTATGTATGTTAATGTGATAAGGGTGTAAAACGAAAAATAAAAAACAAAGGGACATACCATAAATTACATAATTAACTACAAGAGTATAAAGTATAAGTGTTAAAAATATTTTTTCGTAGTAATATATGATATAATAAGATAATTAAATAAAAAATATTCAATATTGTACTTATTTTGAAGGTATTAACAAGACGATTATAACGATGTAATTTGTTAAAGTTAGAACGTGTTTTTTAACATATTTTAGTTGATATATAATCATGTATGTTAATGTGATAAGGATATAAAACAAAAAATAAAAAAAAAAACTATAGAAATAAATTAATTAACTATAGAATATGAAGTATAATTTCAAAATTAAAAAGTATATTAAAAAATGAGTATGTAAGATGAACAAGATGAATAAAGGGTATGATAATGCTTTCTGAGAGGTTAATTTCGTTGTTAGATCTAATTTAGTTAATATAAAATTATGTATTTTAATATGATAATGATGTATAACGAAAATTGAAATATTAAATGATGTACCATAAATTAAATAAATAACTATAAAAATAAAAAGTGTAAATATTAAAAATATTTTTTCATAGTACATATAATATATAACAATATAAATAAGTCAAAAACTATTCAATATTGGGTTCATTTCGAAGGTATTAACGAGACGATTATAATACTGTAACTTGTTAAAATAAAAATGTATTTTTTAAACATGTTTTAGTTGATATATGATTATGTATGTTAATTTAATAAATATGTAAAATGAAAATTTTAAAAGGAATGGACGTAAATTAAATTAATTAACCAATTAAAGGGGTATCAAATGTAAATTTAAAATTAAAATTTTAAAAAATTGGGGTTCATGTGAAGGGGGGAGTAGGGGGAAAGATGTGAGAAGGAGGGGATGAAAAGTGAGGTGGGGTATCAATATCGACCACCTTCTATAAGCCACCATCACAAGATTACAAAAAACAAAGACTTGACTATTCATTGCTAATTAAATGCCACTACCCTAAATTACTATAAATTAAGATGTGATATATACATACATACACATACAACCACACTTTTCTCATCAACTTCTTAAGAAACCACTTTCCCAAAACCTTTCTGTGGCTTGTTAGCCGGAAGAAGATGATGGGAGATATGACTCAGTTAGGATCTGTAATGGCCGGAATTATGTTCGTTTGGGCAATATTCCGGCAACTGTTCCCTGAGGAGTTCCGAAGAGATTTCAGAAAATATACAAACAAGGTTATTAGTTATATCTATCCTTATGTTGAAATCACTTTTCATGAATACCAAGTAGATGGCTGGTTCGAACGAAGCAAAGCGTTTGTTTCCATTGAACGGTACCTTAGCACCAACTCCTCCACCACTGCTAAAAGGCTCAAAGCAAGCGTGGTCAAAGACACTGAATCCGTTGTTCTGAGCATGGATGACTACGAAGAGGTTACAGATGAGTTCCAAGGCATCAAGATTTGGTGGACTTCGAGCAAAAATTTCCCCAAACAACAGGCTCTCTTTTCGTATCGTGGTGAAGAGGAGAAGAGGTACTACAGGCTCACTTGTAAAAAAGAACACCGTGACATCATCACAAAAGTTTACTTGAAACATGTACTTGATGAAGGGAAGGCTATTGCAGTAAGAACAAGGCAACGAAAGCTTTATACCAACAACAAGAGTGAGAATTGGTATGGTTACAAGAGGACAACGTGGAGCCATATCGTATTTGAGCACCCGTCTACCTTTGATACTCTTGCCATGAACCCAAAAAAGAAGAAGGATATTTTAAATGATCTTATGACCTTTAGCAAGTCGAAAGATTATTATAAGAAGGTTGGTAAGTCATGGAAACGAGGGTATCTTCTTTATGGTCCACCAGGAACTGGGAAGTCTAGTATGATTGCTGCCATGTCTAACCTTCTCGAATATGATATCTATGATCTTGAATTAACCTCGGTTAAAGATAACACGGATTTGAGGAAGCTACTCATCGATACATCAAGTAAGTCCATAATTGTGATAGAGGATATCGATTGTTCACTTGATCTAACAGGTCAGAGAAAGGAGAAAAAAGAAGAGAGTGAAGAGGAGGACAAGGATCCGGTTGTGAAAAAGGCCAAAGGAGGAAAGGATAAGGATGATAAGGGAAGTAAAGTGACTTTATCTGGTCTCTTGAACTTCATTGATGGGTTATGGTCGGCTTGTGGTAGCGAGAGACTGATCGTGTTCACAACCAACTACGTCGAAAAGCTTGACCCTGCTCTCGTTAGGAGAGGAAGGATGGATAAGCATATCGAGCTGTCTTACTGTTGTTACGAAACATTCAAGGTTCTCGCAGGAAATTATTTGGATCTTGAATCACATGAACTCTTTGCAACCATTAGTCGACTCTTGGAGGAGACGAACATGACTCCGGCTGATGTTGCCGAGAATTTGATGCCAAAGTCAGATGAAGAGAATGCTGAGAGTTGCTTAAACAACCTGATCAAATCTCTAGAACTTGCAAAAGAAGAAGCAAGACTGAAAGCTGTGGAGGATGCCAAGATCAAAGCTGAGGAGGAAGCAGGCAAAAAGAATGACGAAAATGGTGAAAATGTACAAGACAGTGATGCCAAATTAGGTGATGGACAAGGAAAGTGTTAAAGTTAAGTTAGACATGATAGTTAAAGTTAGTTATTATCGTGACAGTTAAGTTGGTTACAAAAGAAACAGTTGGGACGTTTCATGAAGGGGTGTGTTGGTTAAGATAGATTGTGTCGTTTGGATCAAAGGTTGCAGTCCTTTGATCATCTATTTATTCTGTACATGTATTGTTTCATAATTGATGTTGTTCAATAAAAATAAATATTATGTTTTGTGTATCTATGGTTCCAACATTCTGGTATCAGAGCATAGAAAATGGCATCGACCTCAAACGAACTGTTACATCATCAACTTCCTAAATTAAATGGAAGAAATTACCACCAGTGGAGTATACAAATGAAGAGTCTTGTTCGAATCTCAAGAATTATGGGACATAGCCGAACAGGGATTTGAAGAAACAGAGGAAATAGATGATCTTACACCTGAACAGGAAGAAAAAATAAGGGAATTAAGAAAGAAAGATAAAAAGGCTCTCTACACCATCTATCAGGCTGTAGATGAGATTATATTTGAAAGAATATCCTACACCCTTTCATCTAAGGATGTGTGGGATACATTTCATAACACTTACCGTGGGGAAGACAAAGTCAGAATAGTAAGACTGCAGACCCTCAGATGTGAATTTGATGCCCTCAAAATGAAAGATGTCGAGACAATAGAAGAATTCTACAACAGGGTTGTGTTTCTGTTGAATCAACTCAGACTGAATGGTGAAAATATAGATGACACAAGCGTAATTGAGAAGATCCTAAGGAGCCTAACTAGGAAGTTTGAGTATGTTGTTGTGGCTATTGAACAATCCAAGGACCTCTTGACACTCTCACTGGAAAGTTTGATTGGAACACTTCAGTTTCATGAATTGAGAATGAAGCAGTTTGATACCACTCCATATGAATAAGCATTTCAACTTCAATCCTCAGGAAACCAAGACAAAAATAGGACCTATGGGAGAAATCAACAAAGGGATTTCAAAGGTAAATACATGAACAGACCAGAGAACCCTGTGCAGTGTATCACTGCCAAAAATTTGGCCATATAGCCAAATTTTGTAGAAAAAGGCTGGCAGAAGAAGCAGACAACAACTTTCATGATGTTTAATACTCAAGAGACAATTGTTAGAAACTGGTATATCGACAGTGGTTGCAGTAACCACATGTCTGGAAACAAATACATCTTCTCTCATATAAATGAAACATAGAAAAGAAAGGTGAGGACTGGTGATGACAGGAAATTGGCAGTAAATGGAATAGGGGATATACTGGTTGAAACAAATAATGGACAAATGAAGATTACAAGTGTGTATTATGTACCAGGCTTGCAACACAATTTACTTAGTGTGGGACAGCTTATACACAAAGGATTTGACTTACACTTCAAAAATAGACTATGTGAGTGGAAGGATCAAGAGGGAAAACTCATGGGAAGGATCAAGATGACAGAAATTAGAATGTTCCTTTTGAATCTCATAGAAGAGGGATTGTTTTCTCTCAATATATCTACCAAGGATCATTCCATGTTATGGCACCACAGGTTCGGCCACACAAACCTTGGTTACTTAAGTTACATGCAAAGACATAATTTAGTTAAAGGGATGCCAAGCCTAAATAAAGTGAAAGACATTTGTGAGGGATGCATGATTGGAAAACAAAGAAGAGAGCCATTTCCACAACAAGGAGTATGGAGAGCATCTAAACCTTTAGAGCTAATCCACACAGATGTGTGTGGACCAATGAAGACACTTTCAATTGGTGGAAACAGGTATTTACTAACTTTCATAGATGATTTTAGTATAAAGTTATGGGTCTATTTTTTGAAAGAAAAATCAAAAGTCTTTGAAATCTTCAAAAACTCCAAGACTTACATTGAAAACAAAGTGGATATGTGATCAAAGCTCTTAGATCAGATGGTGGAGGAGAGTATAACTCCACTTACTTTCTTGATTTTTTAAAACAAAATGGGATACATCACCAAATGACTACTAGGTACACACCACAACACAATGGTGTGGTTGAAATACTGAATAGAACCATTATAGAGAAGGCAAGAAGTATGCTTAAAAGCAAGCACTTAGATAACTCTTTTTGGGCAGAAGCAGTAGCCTGTGCATGTTATCTTATGAATAGGACTACTATAAAAGGACTCACTGATATGACACCACAAGAGGCTTGGACCAGCAATAAACCCACAGTTGGTCATTTTTGAACTTTTGGATGTCTAGCATACTTCTTTATCCATGAACAAATGAGAAGCAATCTAGATGAAAAATCTGAGAAAACCATCTTTATTGGTTATAATAACAAGTCTAAGGCCTATAAGTTGTATAATCCCATCACAAAAAGAACTATAGTCAGTAGGGATGTTGTCTTTGAGGAGGATAAGGAATGGAACAACTCATCTGATAGTGGAAATATAGAGACACACAGCCCACATTTCACAGCTGTTGATGAAGAAGAAAAGGACAGTTAACAGAACCTAAGTAACCATGATCCTAATCCTAATTTAGAACCTCCTATAATTCTTCCAACTCCTCAAACTCACAAGAAACCTCTATTGAAAGTCCACCTAGAAAAGGATATAGAAGCTATGGGTCCCGTAAGGGTCTACAAGAAGAGAAACAGTTTGTAGAAAGGGGGGGGGATGAATACAAACACAATATTTTCAAATTTAAAATATATATTGATAGAGAAGATCAATACAGATTTTACAAGACTGTTTGCGAAAAGATAAGGTAATGAAAACCTATCTAAACAATCTTTGGTTACACACAGAGCTTTAGCAAATACAAGAAAAGAKAWTGCTAAAAGAAAGATCCTTTACTTAAGCTAGAAGATGCTTGAAGTAAGAATAAGTTTAGAGAGAGATGTGCGCTCTTTGCATGGAGAAGAAACACTTCTATTTATACCCAGTGCATTAAATGATCATTTAATGCAATATGGTAGGTTTAGAGTGCGTATCAAACCTTAAGAGGAAGACTTGTCCTTTGCTACAGTGAATAGTACAAAAGCACTATTTTTGAGCAGACATCTTTGCCTAAAGTTGGTGGACAACGAGTCGACTAATCGGCTCCGTACCGTACTAACTTTTGTAAGGGTACGGGTTTGTCCTTTGTGTACATAAGGACAAGACAACAACAATCGTGCTAAGCAAGCTTCATTTGATCGCTGCATGCTAGAATGACCTGGAGGTCTCATCATCATTCACTGAAGCTAGAGCAGTCTTCACACATGTATAGACAGGCTTGTAATCACTGAATACCGCTTCAGATCACGTACTCG
>NC_037543.1:4864978-4866597 GCF_001531365.2 Cynara cardunculus var. scolymus
TAAAGAAGAAACCACGTATAATGACGTGGCCTCTTCTCAAAGCTAGAAAATGTTTTATCCTTTATCTCTTTTTCTCAAGCTTTTCTCACCTCAATATTTATTTTTGATTTTTGATATTCATTAATTACTTCAACCTATTCATGTTCCCTCTAATAATTGATCTTTAACTCTCATTAATTTTTTCTTTTCGGTTATAATTTTTCATCTTCTCTTCATGGTATACCTCTATGATAATCTATCTATTAATCTCTCAATTTTTCCTCTCTATTCAGTTATAATTTTGTGGAGGCGATTTATATTTTTGTTGATTTGAGGCGTCATTCAATAAGACAAATCGGTATGGGTTTTTGCTTATGTAAGTATAGTATTTCGTCTTTTAATCGGAAACATTCACACTAAAGCTGAAATTATGTAGGCATATGAATATTTTGTGTGTGGATAAAGTGACATATGAATCCTTGATAAAATAAGGTAACATTGTTTAAGCATAACAATCTCTCTTAATTTCTCAATTCTTCATCTATTTAGTTTTTGTGGAGATGATTTGCATTTTTGTTGATTTGATGTGTCATTCAAGAAGACATATATAATATGGGTTTTTGTTGATGTAAGTATAGTATTTGGTCTTTTAATTGGAGACATTCACACCAAAATTGGAATTATGCAAGCATATGAATCCTTTTTGTGTGTGGATAAAGTGACATATGAATCATTGATGAAATAAGGTAACATTTTTTAAGCATATGTAGAACATAAAAATAAGTATTTTTTTTTGTTTATCCATGAACTTGATACATTATGCTAGAATATTTTTGCATTGATGCTAGAAAAGTGTATCAAGAAAGATGGTTTATGATTTTTTAAGATCGGTAATCTTTCATATGGTTTTTAAGACATCGATGTTGATCGGTCTATTGCGATTTTTTCCTTCCTTAGCATTGGGCTTAAAAATTATTTTCTAATATTTTTACTCCTTAAAGAAGAAACCAAACATAATAAGGTGTTATCCTCTAAACATTAGAAACCTCTCATTCTTTTTTCTTAGATTTTTGATTTTTTAAAATATTTGATATATATATAAAAGACTTTCTCGTCCCTATATTTAAAACATGAAATTCATTAGGATAAGGTTCTTTTGGTAATTTTAAAAAGTTTAACCTACAACCTTTTCATCTTTATTCTTGGAAGTGAAACCTCCAAACCCTTCCATGTCCTCCTATATGATTTGTCCATCAATAAATCTCTTTTTCTTCTTCTCTATCATTTGAAGTATTCTTTATTTTACAAATCATTATTATTCAACAAAATCATTTTTCAGGTAAACTTTTTTCACTCTCTCCATCACTTGATCTATTCTTTACATGTATATATATATATATATATATATATTATTTAGAAAATAATATATTTATTAAATGATTGATCATACAAGTTTCAATTATTTTTGTTTTGTACGCCTTACATATTGACTTTTACTATTTTCAAGTAAAATCAAATATGTCATATTAGAATTAATATACAAAATTTATATCAATATATAAAACTAAAAAAAACTTACTAACCAGTTAAAATCAATATATAGATATAAATGAAATTAAAATTAATATATAAATAAGATT
>NC_037543.1:4866728-4868171 GCF_001531365.2 Cynara cardunculus var. scolymus
TAAAATAGAAATTTATGACAATCAAATATATAAAATTAAAATTAGAATCAACATATAACTAAAACCTGATTACAACCAATACAATAATGGGTATAAAAGATAGAAGCAAATTATAGTTATACATATCTTTTATTTTACATAATTTTATTAAAAACCTCATTTTTCAGGGTTTTTTTTACAGAGAAAATAAATTTGAACTGTCTAAAACAAATCTAAAATTTTTGACAAGTCAAATACAAAAATTACAAATCAATCAAACTCTTATGTATCTGGAATGATCATAATAGTAGTTATTATTGTCCCATTTTGTGCAATCGCATGTAAAAAAAAAATGGATTTCAAGGAGGCTTCTGGCCCATGAAAGATTACATGAGTATATCATCAACTAATATAAGTAAATTGCAAAAATATTCAATAATTATATTAAAGTAGGTAACAACACAATGTTTGCTTAGTGAATATAAATATTTTATGAGAATATATGTATTATGATAAAACAATTCTCATAATACACCTCATGATTATAATCATTTTTTTCACATATTTTTTATGATTTTGGACCAAATACAAAGTTTGAAATGATAAAAGATAGATATATAAAACTTAGGGGCTGTTTACCAAATTTTCTATTCAGTCCTGTATGGATAAATTTCTCTGTCTGGATAAATTTGGTTGTCTGGATAAATTTGGGTTGTTGTTTACTTTTCTATCTAAATCAACAGTCTGAATAACAAAAATGACCAATTTACACCTGAGGATTAACTATGGGCTATTTAGTATACTGTTGTTCATTTTTTAAGGCAAATGATATTTCTGAAAAATAAAATATTTAAATAACGAAACATAAATTCATAAATCCAAGTTCAAACACAAAGTAGCCAAGTTCAAATACAAGCTCAAACACAAAAATCCAAGTTCAAACACAAAAATCCAAGTTCAAACATTATTGACCAAACTATTTGCAATTCCATCTCTCAAAGTAGCCATATATTGAGTGCTATTAGCACCCATTGTGAAATGTCCAATTCTTCTTCTCCATTTCCTTCGACTTCTCCAAAGTAGCCTAACCCTTTTTTGTTGTTGGGTTTCACCCGTTTGTTCCATACCTATAATGAACATTCGAGCTATGTATTAAAGACTTGTTAAATATACTACCAAGAATGTTATACAAACAAGCTGCTGTTATACCAAGAATGTTATACAAACCCAGAAATAAGACAAAGAATGTTGCTGCTGTTATACAAACAAGCTACTGTTATACAAACGAGAATGTTGCTGCTGTTATACAAACAAGCTGCTGTTATACCAAGAATGTTATACCAAGAATGTTATACCAAGAATGTTATACAAATCCAGCTAATGTAAGAATGTGCAAGTTATGTGCAGCTAATGTTGGACCTGAAATCGAGCAGAAATATCGAGCATATACTACCAAAATCGAGC
>NC_037543.1:4868341-4880731 GCF_001531365.2 Cynara cardunculus var. scolymus
AGCATATACTACCAAAAACGAGCAGCAAATATTGACAACAATGGAGGGCCTGTCGAGCAGAAATATCGAGCATATACTACCAAAATCGAGCAGCAAATAAAGCAAATATTAACAACAATYGATGCATCAAACAAACCCAAAAATATCGAGAATATACTAGCAAAATCGAGCAGCAAATCAGAAGAAAAAACGAGCAGCAAATCAAAAGCAATCGAGCAGCAAATCAGAAGCAATATCGAGCAAAATCRAGTATAATCGAGCATAATCTATACATAAGGAGAAGAGTTACCTTTGGAGAAGAGAGCCTTGATTTGAGGAGAAAGTATTTCGGCCGATTAGGGTTCTTGAGGAGAAGATTGGAGGAGAAGAGCGACTATGGGAGGAGAAAAGAGAGGCGTGAGTTTTATTGGAGGTCTTTTTTTTTTTTTGACAAGACATGGTATCCGGCTGCGCGATCAAGTCCATGTCTGGGCGAATAAGCCCGAAGTAAACACCCTAAAATGGCTGTGCGAATAAGCCCATTTATCCGGTAAGCTCATTAAGCCACAAGTAAACAGGCCCTTAATATATATATATATATATATATATATATATATATATTAAAAAACAACCAATAATGATAAGATGGATTCATATATCAAAGATAATATTGATTTTTATTAGTTTAATATATAAATATGATCATCGACTCATTTAACTGACTTCATTAATTTAATAAAATATAATATCATGATGTCAAAAACTAGTATAAATAAAGAGAAGACATGTGTAGCCCTCAATAGTCAATACAAATATGCTATAAACAGGAAAAAAGGGGAAGAGGGGGGTTAAAAGGGGGTATCAAAAGCAGAAAGGTGAAATTGGGGGAATATGAAAAAGGCATGTACCACTTACTGTATCCACCTCTTTTAGGGTTTTTTCTATTTCTCCTAAATTTCACACCATAGTTCACATCGAAACTCAATTATTCAGCTACTATATACTCGATTGCTCTTCAACTTTACAACTTCTTGCGTCGATCTTCAAAAAGCCCACTACTTTTCTTCCAGTAATCGTAAGTGTCTCTCTCTCTCCCGCTCTTAATTTTGAATCTTTTTGCAATCTTTGATTTTGTATCGTCTTATGATCTTCAATTTCGAAGTGGGTATGTGTGTTTGGAGAAGATTTAGATGTTCTAAGAATTCGTTGATTTCGTTATGTAATTCCTTCAATGTGGAGTATCGATTGATGTCAGTTGATTAATTTACGATGTTTTAGATCCGTTCTTGTGGGTAAATTAATGTGGGTGTTTGGGGTTTAGACTGAAAATTTCGAATCTAGGGCTTAGAAAAATTGTGGCGGTATGGGTTCGGTGGGTGACGATGGGATTGCGAATTTGATGTCGGCGAGGAAGTCTTTGAAGATTAATTTAGAAAAATCTAGAACCCTAGAGTTATCGATTAAAAAAGCTGGCCCTAGATTAGAAGAGATTAATCAGAGATTACCATCTTTAGAAGCTGCAGTTCGTCCAATTCGTGCTCAAAGAGACGCACTTGATGCTGTTGGTGGTCATATAAACCGAGCCGTGGTTCCTGCGGCCGCTGTTTTGAAAGTTTTCGATGCAATTCACGGGTTAGAGAAGTCGTTATCGGATCCACAATCTGATCTTCAAGGGTACCTTTCTGTTTTGAAGAACTTACAGGAGGCATTGAAGTTTCTTTCGGAGAATTGTGGGATGGCGATTCAGTGGTTAGATGATATCGTTGAGTATCTGGAGGATCATAATGTGGCTGATGGACGGTATACTTCTAGTTTGAAGAAAGCTTTAAAGTATCTTAGAGAGTTGCAAAGTAAAGAAGAAAAGGGCCGCCTTGATGGTGGCCTTTTGGAGGCGGCTCTGGATAGGCTAGAGGTTGAATTCCGGCGACTCTTGACCGAAAACAGTATTCCGTTGCCGATGTCTTCATCCCCATTGAAAGATGAACAAGCTTGCATAGCCCCGTCCCCTTTGCCGGTTTCTGTGATTCAGAAGTTGCAAGCGATCCTTGGGAGCTTGATTGCTAACAACCGGCTTGAAAAGTGCAAATCTATTTATGTTGATGTTCGTAGCTCAAATGTTAGAGCAAGTTTACAGGCGTTAAACTTGGATTACTTGGAGATTTCCGTTTCGGAATTCAATGATGTGCAGAGCATCGAGGGTTACATAGCCAAATGGAGTAAGCATTTGGAGTTTGCAGTGAAGCATTTATTTGAGGCCGAATATAAGCTTTGTAACGACGTGTTTGAGCGATTGGGATTGGATGTATGGCGTGGTTGTTTCGCTAATATTGCAGCCCAAGCGGGAATGCTCGCGTTTCTTCAATTTGGGAAAACGGTCACCGAGAGTAAGAAGGATCCCATAAAGCTATTGAAATTATTGGACATTTTCGCGTCTTTAAATCGTTTAAGATTGGATTTCAACCGTCTTTTTGGCGGAGCTGCTTGTGCTGAAATTCAGAATCTCACAAGGGATCTCATCAAAAGAGTGATCGAAGGGGCTTCGGAAATCTTCTGGGAGCTTTTGGTTCAGGTGGAGTTGCAGCGGCAAGCTCCACCGCCACCAGATGGCAGCGTTCCAAGGCTCGTAAGTTTCATCACCGATTACTGTAATAGGCTTGTTGGAAATGATTATAAGCCAATCTTGAACCAAGTTCTAGCCATCGAACGAAGCTGGAAGCATGAAAAGTTTCAAGAAAGCCTTCTTCACGACGAGCTTCTTAAGTTAATTCAAGCCATTGAGTTGAACCTAGATTCATGGTCAAAGGCGTATAACGATACAATCCTTTCGTACGTTTTCTTGATGAACAACCATTGGCATCTTTACAAACATCTAAAAGGGACAAAGATTGGAGCTTTATTGGGTGACCAATGGTTAAGAGAACACCAAGATTACACAGAGTACTATTCTACGATCTTTTTGCGGGAAAGTTGGGCAAAACTTCCATCTCATTTGAGTCGGGAAGGCTTGATTCTGTTCTCCGGTGGCCGAGCCACTGCTCGTGATCTTGTTAAAAAGAGATTGAAAGCTTTTAACGAAGCTTTCGATAACATTTACAAGAAACACTCCAGTTGGATTATATTGGAGAAAGATCTAAGGGAGAAAACATGCCAACTAATCATTCAGGCGATTGTTCCTGTTTACCGAAGCTATATGCAGAACTACGGGCCGCTTGTCGAACAGGATTCGAGCGCCAGCAAGTACTCAAAGTTCACCGCTCAATCTCTGGAGAAAATGCTCAGTTCCCTTTTCTTTCCGAAACCCGTGAGACATGGCAGCTTCAAAGTCCGGCAAAACAGTAGTAAGTTCAGCAACGGTGTGGAAGATCAGTATTCGGCTTCTCCAACGCCTACCGTTGCATAGATTAAACCGGAAAAATGGTTCCTTTGTATATATTGAGGAACTCGACGTGTAAAAGAGGAGGACCCATATTCGATTCTTGAAGTTGCTTTATCTCTTGAAGCCGCTTTATGAAGTGGGAGTTTTTCAGTTTCTTGAAGCTGCTTTACGAAATGGGAGATTTCGGTTTCTTGAAGCTGCTTTATGAAATGGGAGTTTTCGGTATCTTGATCTTGCTAACGAGCCACCAGATCGGATGACCCATATTGCCGTTTTCAGGTTGGTAGAGTTGCTGAACTCTTGAATCTTGGTATCTATCTATGTTGGTAGACTGTTGAATCTTGGTATCTATGTTGGTTGGAATCCATAATTATTGGTTCTTTTTTTGGTTAGAAGCATCTAAGATTGTTAAATTTACTGCTGTTCTTGTTTATGTACAATTGTTTTGGTATAAATCTTTGAACCTTTTAAATAGATGGCTAGTTTCTATCATGATTCATCAAAGATTCAACTTTCTTGAGAATAAGATTTGTCTTCCTGCCATATATACATACATCTATATATATATATATATATATATATATATATATATANATATATATATATATATATATATATATATATATATATATATACATACATCTATATATATATATATATATATATATAAGTTTCGTTTTCGGTTTTCATATCGGTTAATGGTGGTGGTGTTCTTTCATACATACGGGCAAATCGAGTATCTGCTGCAAATCATGCAAACCGAATGTATCTGGTAAATCCTATTTGAAAGTAGGGTTTGAAGGGTAGGATGTATACATTTGTTTTTTTTTCTATTTTTAGGAGTAAAAAGGTTGTTTCTGTTGAGTGCTGCTATTATATGTACTGTGTATATATTCATCTGAACTCAAATATATGCATATATGAAGTGCATGGAGTTGTAGAGTCCACTACAGTTGAATCTGTGGATGCCAAAAAATTCTAATGTTATTTGGTTGGTTTTCTATTAAGTATTGTATGGATAAGATTGTCTAAGTTGATTAATCTATCTATATAGATTGAGAAGGTTTTGTTTGGGAGGGTATTTTTATAGATGGAAAGAACGTGTATTTTAATTGAGAGTGACAGGTTTGGAAGAAAACCCCTCATAAAGCGTTCCCTAGAAGCTTATTGAATAAGCTACTTCCATACAGTTATGTAAAACAACTGAAAAAGTTGGGAGTCTCATTAAGCTGATTAAGCTGACCACAAATAGGCTCATATTGTCTAATAGACTGTTTTATGAGTTATGTTAATAGAACCAAACAATTGGGTCTTTTATGTAAATACAATAAATTTTTAGGACGGTTTTAGACGTTCTAAAAAGTTATTTAGAATACGTTTTGAAATAGAACGTCTTACAAGCCTTTTTGTATAACATGATTGGTCCCTGTGGTTTTTACATAAAATGATATTGTATAAATCAGTCTATTATGAAATTTAGATATTAAAATTAAGATGCGTACAAAGTATATTTGTGAATCATAACGGAAACATTAAGCACGATTTTTTTTTCGAAAACGCGTTGATCCCGTAACTTATTTCGTTAAGTTCTAACTGAACTTTTGTCCATTCAACCCCGCTAAAAATGGAAGTTTGAGGACAAAAAACGTAACCCAAATAGAGAGAAAACTCGATACAAAACTTTCCTAAAAAACTCGTATTCACTCGCTATACAAACGCACATCTATATTTACAGGCTGCTATTTGATGGCAAATACCGTTCAAGACACTGTTTCAAGTTTTGAAGCGTAACCGGCTTTGTTATGAACGAGTCCATTCCGTTGGCGAAACATTCTTCTGCGCTTTCCGACATTGCATTTGCTGTCATCTGTAAAAACCCGAGTTTTGGAAGCAAGGAATTATACTGATTGCTGTTTAAAAAGGACAAAATGCAACGGAGCTTGCCTTGGTTCCTATTTAGTGCAACTAAGTTCCAAAATTTTCCATTTTGTATTCATTTTGACACGTGTTGATCTTGTAACATTTGATGGTGTGGATTTCAAGTTTATTGTCGACTTTGCCATAACCCTTTCGTAAACGGGTATCCACGTCATCAAATGTTACAAGATTAACAGATTACTGATCAAAACGAGGGAAAAACACGATAAAAGATGCATCAGCATTAGTTGATTTCTACAAATAGAAAGAATCAACTATTTCTGGTACTTACAGCAATGATGGGAATTCTCTTTCTGGGCTCCCATATTTGATCGCCGGAAAGGCGATCAGGTGGCTCAACTCCGGCAAGTCGTGCGTCATCCCAGTTGCCGGTTTTCTCATATGACCGGATCAATCGTGTAGCTTGAAGACCATCCATTACCGGCATGCATACATCCTGCAATATGAAATACACAATATTTCATTCGGTATGCAACATTTTATTTGTAATTGTCGATGTTAGAACCAGCTTGTGTACATCTCGATTAATCCGACGGGAACCTGAAGATAACAATCAGGTAAATCTCCAGTGACCATAAGGAGACTCGAACTAGCGACCTATAAGGAGGAGCCATAAGGCCTGGCCTTTATTTGTCAATTGAGCCGATCCTTCATATTAAAGTAAAGATCGTAAGAACACAAAGCAAATGCTATGGAGTCGAAGTAAATACCATAAGAACGAGATCGTAATCGCAACGTTGAACGGCACGCACGGCTTCCGCCCCATTATTCACGACATCCATATCTTGATTCAACTGTCTCATCATCCGTTTCGCTACCATCACATTCACAACATGATCTTCAACAAGAAGAATCTTGGGTCTAGCCGATGATTTCGATCTTTCATGATTCACATTGCTAGAAACACACCCCGAGTTTCTATCGGAATCCACCCTCATCCCGTCCGTAGTCGAGGGTCGGTTTTTCTTATTACTAGGATTGTGAAACGCACGGTCTTGATCATCATGGTTCTCTTTGTCTTTCTTGGTGCGGTTCTTGTTCTTATTCTCCAAATTCCGTTTTGAAGAACTTTCCGCCACGACACCAAACCCATCTAGCTTGTCAAAATTGGTTTCGTTTCCCATTAAGTCAGGTGTTCGGTTCAAACCGTTAGCCGAGAACAGCGAGCCCAAAGTGCGCGGCTTGAACTGGAAAAACCCGCAACTTACATCATCTTCCGTGGAAGCATTGTCATCCATATCTCGGAATTCATCGGTTTCGTCCGAACTTTCACAAGCATGTGGAACTTTATGGGGTAGAACAAAAGTGAAGGTAGATCCACAGTGTTCTTTGCTAGAAACTGTTAAAGATCCACCCATGAGCTCAACCTATAAGGTATATATCAGCAAGAAACTATGTCTTAGGACCATTGTATGAAGTATAGATGAACAGTAAAATCGGCTTTGTAGGTCAAAAATCGTTAAATGTCTTAATAGACTGCTTTGTAGGACTTGAGTTTATAGAATCAAACTGTTGTGCATCCTATGTAAATGTGTTATAATAAGTTGGTAGAATGTTTTTGTTCGTCATAACAGGAGCTTATTTACCTAAGTCCTGATTACAGTCTGTTAAGACATTTAGACATTTTTGGCGTCCTGTGAAGCTGATTTCATTGTAGTGGAAACCGCTTTTTAAGAAATATGAGGATATGTGGAACTCTTTTAAATCTTTTTTAAAGAGCGTTCGTTGGAAGTGGGAAGGTTTCTACGTATATATAGGTTTGATGGTCGATGTTCGAACATTACCAGTTGTTTGCAGATGGCTAAACCTAATCCAGTTCCACCGTACTTCCGAGCTGTATCGGCACCAGCTTGCATGTATTTCTTGAACAGCGATGGTAATGCAGTTTCTGTCGTATCACAGTGCAAAATCCGTGAGCAAGAACACGGATAAATCTTTTAGCTGATAAACTAGTTAAGTTTGGTGAAAACTAGCCGGTAAGATAGATGACAATGTAAAATAACCTAAAAGAACATGTAAAATTAATCGGAAAAATAAAAATACGGATAACCAAACAAGACTTTTTCAGTAAGCTAGCTTATGAGGCTTAAGAAAATAGAAAAGTACCTGGGATTCCAATCCCGGTATCCTGAACATCACAGCGTATCCACACCACGGTTTCATGCGATTGATGTTCGTTCTCGTTGTGTTCATCTAACACGCTGCTTCTTGCCGGAAGCAGTACTTTGCCGTTTTCGATCTCTGGTTTCTGCTGATCTTGGGGACATGGGTCTGCTATTACATAAAGATTTATCTTAACCTTCCCTTCGTGGGTAAATTTGACAGCATTGCTGCAGAAAACGACATAAAAGTCTGATAAAAAGATTGCGAAAGTAAACCAAGTTGATCGGGATTCGACACCATGGCTGCAGAAAGAGCGGTAAACTGAGCTTCTAGTTCTAATACAGTAACCGTACCTGATCAAGTTGGTGAGGATTTGCCGAATTCGAAGAACATCACCGATAACCTGAAATCGAGTTACGATATTATATGTTAAGATCTTGAATGGATGGTATGAAGCATCCATGAATAAGGCTATATTTGGCAAACTAGCTGTTGGGCTAACTAGCTAGCCGATAAACTAGTAATGTTTGGTAAAAACCCGCTGATAAGCTAGATGACAATGTAAAATGATATGTCTATAAATTAATTGGAAAAACACAAGGGGCAATTAGAAAAAAGTTGAAAACGCCCTTATAGCTTATTGAAACGCTACTTGAAGTAACTTTTCAAAAGCTAGCTTATAGCTGAGCAAACGGGGCTTTTTCAATAAGCTCAAAAAATAAGTTAGCTTATGGTTGCCAACTATGGCCTAAAGTTACCAACGAGCAAAGATCTCACCTCGATGGGGACATCATCAGCGACATTTCCTTCCAAAATCAGCATCTTTTTTAGCGATGCTGCAGCGGTTTGGAGTACATGCTTGATCACCTCTCTAGGCCTAAACTTTGTGGCTTCAAGCTTCATGACTCCTGAGAGCCATCGCAAAATAGGAGACACGAATTGAAGAAAACAATGCAAACAAGCGGAAATTGAGAATCTTGGATACGAAAGTGGCACAAGAAAGGACGAGAAACCGACCTGATTCGACTTTAGAGAGATCGAGGATGTCGTTTATAAGCTGAAGGACTAAATCACCCGAAGATAACATGACACCCAAGAGCTGTTTTTGATCTTTATCAAGTTTAGTAGTCGATAGAATCTCCGCCATGCTAACAACCCCAGATAATGGCGACCGTATCTCGTGTGACATGGTTGCTAACATTTGTTTTGCTCTCATAGTCTCCTCTACAAAAACGTTGATTGCATAAAACGTTAATAACCGTTAAAAATATAAGGAAAAAAAGGCGAGGTTTCAACATATATTGTCCCAGAGTGTCGAGTTCCGAGCGAAGATATCCCAGATGGTAGACCTCTGCTCTGATACCATGTGACATATGTGGGACCCATTCAAATTACTCTTCACATTAAGCACGAAGGGAGGTTCCAACATATATTGGCTGACGTGCGACTTTAACAGGAGTAATCAAGAAAGCTACTAAACCTGTTATATGAATAGTTTTGTTAAGTTCGGTTTCCCTGGCCTTTTGCACCGCGATTTCCTCTCGAAGCTTTGCCATCTTTTCTCTCCTTCTCACCTAAGAAAACATGATTCACATGTGAATCTCTCTTTACATAGTTTCTCGATATTCTAACGGCTAGAAACTTTGAGAATGTAGACATGAATCGACTCGTAAGAAAATATCACGATGAGTGACTCTTACTTGATCGGTTATTTCCATTCCCATATAATTCACACCAATCGTTTCGCCTGCTTTGCTGAAAACAGGTTCAACGTATATCAGGAACGTTTTCGCTCCGAATAAATCGGTTTCAAACGTGAACTCTCGCTTTCCCGGCAATCCTCGTTCAAGAACTTCCCGTTTGAAGTCTTGGGATTCCTTGACACCATCACCTTTGAATATCTCGACGTCTGTTTTTCCAATGATATCCTGAAACAGGTTCAAAGATCGAATTTATCAATGATTTCTGATCAAAATTTCACGAATATAATCAACCGGTGATCACATTACCTCTTCTCGCAAGCTCGGAAAATGATTATAGATGAAGCGATATCGCAACTCTTTGTCTTGATGGCCAATGACAACCGGTGCATTTTGAAGAACGAAATGCAAGAAGTTATCGGCTCGTTTCAAGATCTGTGAAAGTTCTTCAACTGGTGACGACTGTTTCTCGAGCTTTTCAATGCTTTCATCCAACTTTTCGCAGAGTATCTGCTCCCGTTGGATGCTTGCTTCCAACAACTTCTCCAAATGCAAGGCCCGTTGCTTCCAATATTTAACTGTACCTGTCTCATGCTCATCATCGATTTCTATTCTTTGATCCTGAATAATAACATCATTTCGCCTTTTGGGCGCATCTTGAAAGATCTCGTAAACTTCATCCAATATAGAAACCGGCCGTTTATCACCCCCATAACTTTCTTGTTCAAATCGATGTTCTTCTAATATCTCCAATTTCTTGAGCTCAACTTCACGTTGTTGTTTGCTCAAATTCTCGAGCTCTTCCCTCAGAAGCCGCACAGCATTTTCTTGTTTCCATTCCCAGTTTTTTACGAGATAAGATAATTGAGACGACCCTTTTTCGCTATAATTCGTGAGCTCGAGTAGACGTTGGAAGTCTACGATCGTTGGCTCTTCGATGAAAGTTACATCCTCTAACAAATCTTGATCGGCTCCCGGCTTTTCCACGTTGAACTTTTTTCCGGCTGCATCAATGTCTTCCGGCCACATTGAAGGCAAGACTTCGACCTCCATATCCTCCACGTTGTCTTCTTCCATTTCGTTAGAACGGTTGGATAATCACATCGGTATGTTTTATCTAATGCATTTGTAAGTTTCACCATAAGTGAGGGATACTGATCTTTTGATTCTGCAATAAAGATATATAATAAAAAAAGCTAACATCTTTACAACACGGAGCAGTTTCAAACGAGAACTGTAAATATTTTGAGAACCTGGGAACCACCTATTCATCAATTATTCATGATGAATATCATGAGAGATATTAAAATGCATGATATTCATGATGAATAGTATGCAGGAATGTCTTAAAGTTATTCATAATGAATATTTCATGAAATAGTTGGTTCTCCCCTTGGTCCTTTTAGTCCCAAAAAAGTCTACTTTGACTTTTAAGGTCAAACGTAGTGATTTCAAATTCAAAATTGACCGTTAGATTTCACTTATTTCTTAACTCCAAAATGTATTTTATATAATTTACTTATTGGAGTTACTTATCAGATTTTTCAGTTTAGCAAAACCAATATTCATCAAATTAAATGCTAAAAAGTAACTCGTTTGACTTTCAAAAAGTCAAAATGGGCTCTTCTTTTGACTTTGGGGCTATATGAAGTGAACAAGGCTTCAAGTGCTATATACAACCTACCACAATTCTTGTTTATACATCCATAAGTAAACAAAACCAGACGAAAACAAACCAACCCTGTATATTTCACCCGCAGGTGGGGTCAGGGGTCAGATGTATGGAAACTTGTATATTTGCCCAAAGAGTAGAGCGGATGATTCCATGACATGTATATATCAGTATGTGAACCAAAACAGTTCAAAACAAACGAACCTGGTACATTCCAAAGGTGGGGTCCAGGGGTGATGTATGTAAACGTGTATATCTGCCTAAAGAGTAGAACAGTTGTTTCTGTGATGTATACATCTATATATAATCAACAGAATTCTTGGCATGACGGGACAATTTAGTATACCATTCGTCCAAATTTGCAGTTTTTAACATATTTTGACCAACGAGCGATTGATTTATTGTCTTGAACCAATTAAAAGCATCAAGATTCATAACGAAAATACGAAAAAGAACACTATACTTGGTTGAAAAAGGCGAATAGCACACTAAAGTTGGCAGAAAATGGCCAAAAAGCCATTGCTAACTGAGCTTTTTTTTCCTTTTGAATCTTCTTTTTGCACCATAGAAGACAATAATTCGAAACTCTAATCGATCATTCGACGAATATCTGATAACTCTACAAGAACATATTGCCCATATCCCAATTAAGATGTAGTCAAACCAGAAACAAACCTATGAACATGATCTGCTGACATGATGTGCAAAACCTCAGCTGTCTGTCTCTGTTTGAAGAAGAACATGAACACCATCCAAATGAAGAATCTGAAAACCTCAAAATTCTGCAAAAATGGACAATACCCACAAAATTTAGCCACAAATTGATTGAAACCCAACAATCTTTTCAGATAAAAGTTGGTTAATTACCGAAATTTAGATAAACAAAATGATAGGGCATCGAAATCAAGAAACTGGAGAAATCAATGCTGCTCAATCTTCTGCAAAAATGGCCAAAACCCCACAAAATTTTAACAAAAACCCATCAATTATTTCAGTTAAAAGTCCGTTAACGGATGAAATTTTGATGAAAGGGAACTGGAGAAGTGAGGTGTTGGAATACCCTGCAAAAATGGGCAAGAACCATTCACAAATGAATGAAACCCTCAAACCCACCAACTATTGCTGACATTTAGATCAAAAAAAGGGGGGGAAATCTGAGGTTGAAGGTGTTCATCAGGAGTCTTGATAGATCTGTAAAGTGTTTCATTGAAATGCTCAGTCAATGAATAAACAAAGAGCTCAATCAATGGAGTATAGAGAGAGAAACCATGTGAAGAAGAGAAGCTCAAAAGGCCATGTGCATTGAACAACAGATTATATATATACAGTTTTTACAACACATAAATGTGTTGCTGCTGACAATTGTGTGTTTATTATTGTCAGAATTTTCCTTTTTATATTTCTTCAAGAATCTATTGTCTGAAGAGGAAGACAAGATTCCAAGATTTGGGATTTTCCCCCTCTTTCAAGATTTTAACCATTAGGTTTCAGAATCACACCTATAGAAAGTGTAATGATCTAGACTTACAAGGAGGAGGGGGGAGGGGTATGTTAGGATCCAGGTGCTTACCATTACGTCAAAAGCAATTGTTGGTGGAGAAGGCGTAACTTATTTCCTTATA
>NC_037543.1:4880906-4889472 GCF_001531365.2 Cynara cardunculus var. scolymus
CAGCACTAACAAGATCTTCACTAGAAGTCAATGGCTGCACAGCATGCCTTTGGCATTATTATGCACTCCATGGGATTCGAACCCATGACCTGCTCTGATACCACATGTTAGAATCCAAGCGCTTACCACTACGCCAAAAGCAATTGCTGGTGGAGAATGCACAACTTAATTCCTTATAACGTAGCAGCCAGCGCCACGTTTCAATTTAGAAATATGTTGGTCAATGACCCAACAGGGTAGATCGAGGAGGACGTTGAATGACTCGGATTGTATATCACATGTTCTGACGTTTCCAAGGACGTTATATCTGATAAAAGTTTTCAAAAGCTGAGAGATAGAGCGGTTACCAGCGTCTTAAGTTAGACTGAGTTGTGCAGTTTACTTACCTTGACAGTGTTCTTCTGTAGATGCTTATGTTTGCATGTTATTGTCTTTCTTGTTTTGGGATCTTCTTCGATGTCTTCCTCTTGTTTATCGTGTATTGTCATGGGAAGTATATACCATTTGAGCCGCTCCTTGACGCCCATATCTTCATCGGAAAATATCTGAGTTCTTGACATTTTCATTGAAACGGTTAACGAGTAATAACGTCTAAATGCATTCTATTAACATTTGTAACTAATATATTATATATACAGTCATACATAGCCTGTTGGTCATTTTTCATAACGATAAGTCTATAAGCTTGTTCAATTTTTGAACTTGTTCTTAAAATCCTGATTGGTTCATCGTAAAGTAGGTGAAAAGTAGCTGAAAAATAATGTTTTAATAAGTTTCAAGCTTTTTTTACACCTTTTTTTCAATTATACATCTTATATTTTTTTAATTATTAGATTATCATCTAATTTTACCGAACATGTATAATTTATTAGTTAAAAAATTAATATCTTATCAGTCAATAGCTAATTTTTAAGCTAACAATTAGTTTACCAATGAAAACTACTTATCGATTAATTTGTCAAACATAGTTGTACTTGGTAAACACCTCTCTCTCTCTCTCTCTCTCTCTCTCTCTCTCTCACACACACACATATATATATATATATATATAGGTGGAGGTTTAAACGAGAACACGTCCATTTTACGAGAACGCGAAAACATTCTTATCACATGTGATAATACGCGTGAGGGGATCATGTGATGTGCGGATGACGTATTCTACGACTTAGGTCGCGCCAAAGGTTGTCTGCGTCAATGATTTAACATCATATGTGATGGTCTTGATGGATTATAGTATTATATCAACAACAACCTTATCACGTGTAATAATACTTGTGAGGGGGCTTAGTGGTGTAAGGGCGACTTGGCCCGCAACCAAGATCGTATTGAAAATCGTCCGTGTCTCTGATTTAGTTAACATGTGTATCACATGTGATTATCTATACTAAAAAGATATTCTCACGTTCTCGTAAAATGAAAGTGTTTTCGTTTGAATCATTTCATATATATATATATATACACATGTGGATTGGTGAATTAAACTATTAATTTCTATTAGAGTTGTCTTTAATCTTTTTACTTTTCCAGAATAACCTCCATCAATGAAAACACAAGGTCCATATACATGCCACCTACAAAGATAGTAAATTATTCAATTGTTTAATTATTTATTATCGATAGTTATTATTTTTATAAAAAATAAATTTACTTATCATTTATAAAATTGAAATTCTATATAAATTTTATATAATAAAAAACCCTAAAAACACATTTCTATTTCATTCATCCATTCTTACCTGTATATATAATTTAATAAAAATATTATATTAAAAAACTTATAAATCATAATAAATGATGGTAGATTGTCGTTATATTCTTCTAAAACTGCTTTTAAAATCTTATTAATTGACATTTAGAGGATGTTTACTTAAACGCTTACTGTTAGAAGTCAACATTATAATTTCTTTTTAATGTAAGATTGTAGTATATCAAAATGATATTATATACAATAATATATATGGTAAGCGCTTACCCGGGTAAGAGTCGTCACCTTCACTTACCGGGTAAGACACTTTATCCTTGTCATCGCTCTTACCAGGTAACAGGGGCGGATCCCTATAGGGGCCTTTGGGGGCCATGGCCCCCCCGTTTTTATACATAAATACTATAACTAAGGTATTAAAACCATATACATTAAGTAGCTTAGTTGGCAGTGTTGCTCAACCTGCATGCTTGAGGTTGCTGTTTCAAATCTCATCCCAATCAATTTTTTTGAACTTTATATAAATTATTAATATTTAATTATATATATTAGTTTTTATATAATATATTAATTATATGTAAATATAAGTTTTTAAAGTAATTACACCGGTATTACTATTTCTCGGTTAATACTTTGAATATTTAAGTTTTTAGAGTAAATAATATAATATATTAATTATATGTAAATAATGTTTAAATTGGTATTACTATTTTTCTGTTAATACTTTGAGTGTTTCGAGTTTTAATATTACATTAATCAATCTTTTTCTAAAATTTAATAGTCTAAAAAAAATCATTTAGATTTACAAATTTTTACAATAATATAGCATCTTCAACATATTCTTCAAAAAATTTCCAAAATGGATAATTAAAACTCTATTAAAACCAGACTCGAGCTCCCCGCCCTAGCCAATCTCTCATTGGCAGAAAAGTCGTTTCGATCCAATCCATTCTTGGGATCAAATAAAGACAAAAAATGATATGTTTTCTCTCATTGTAATCAATTTTTGTTTACACTCTCTCATGTTTTCTCCGTTTTGGAGAATTTTGGAGAGTCTATTGTAGCAAAAATATGCCTAAAATCTCCATTTTCTCAATTTTGAAAAATCTATTGAAGATGCTCTTATATTTCGGCCCCCCGGACTACAACGGTTGTGTTCCGCCCCTGCCAGGTAAGATTCTTGGGTCTTGTCATGTTCGTTCAGTGAGAAAAATTACCTGATAAACACTTACCGAGTAAACGTTTAGTAAACGACCACTTCCAAAATTTTATAAACTTTTGAAATCTACATCATATGTTTTTATTAGGTATCTGTTAAGGTCGTGTTTTAAAAGTTATATTAAAATATAAATTAAATTAATGAATATTATTTTTAAAAATAATAATTAAATAAAGTAAAATTACTTCTAAACATATTCTGCTCGTATTTTAAATAATAAAATAATTATAAAAAAAAAATTGGAGGCATTTCGCGGCCACCTTCCGTAGGTAACGCATTTCCAGGTAACGTGGAGCCTACTCTTTTTCTTGATCCTCTGTAACCGTTACCATTCATCGACACGTACTTCCTTTCAAGCGCAACTTACAAGATTCTCATGTGCTACTTTACCTCATTCCCAAAGCAAAACCAAAATACACACACAAATTAATAGAAATACTCGGTGTTTGTTTGTTTCCTCTTAATAGTTTTATTAATATACGATTTTTAAATCTTGTTTGGTAAAAAAAAGGTTTGTTTTTTAATGGTTCTAAAACTCTTTGAATGATTTTGTATCCTGAATCTCCTTTAACCAAGAGTCCTAATTTCATTGTACACAATTACTAAAAATTATATTTTATTTTGCATTATATCATGAGAGCATTTAAATCATTATGACCACTTAATCATTCTGCACCAAACCATTCAGCAATTGCCAAATAACTTCTTATTCATAACCATTTTGAGTACATGTTTAAATATATATATATATATATATATATATATATATAATAATTTATAAGTTAGCTTATTAAATGTTACTTACAGTAAAGTTTTGGTAACTTATTGTCACATTTTTCAATAATAATATTTATTAATATTAATTATTATTTGTTACAAATTTATAAATAAATATTAATGAAATTTAAACATTATTATTATTAATTAACATTTATTAATAATATATTATACATTAATACTATTGCGGACCTAGCTAATATTGCGGACTTGAATACTATGGAAGTAGTGACATTTAGGTAAACCCGGGAGAGAAATGGTTATGAAACCAATTTATATATGGAAAATTATCATTTGAGTTAATTTCCCTTTGAAATATTATAATTGATTAATTTTTCAAGACGTCTTTTTTGGTTATTTTACATTATTATCAGCTTAATTTGTCAAACATGATTTGTTCATCAACTAACTTCTCAGTTACCAGCTAGTTGCGCTACCTGCTAGTTTATAAGCTAACAACTAACTGGTAACGAGCTTATCAACTAGTTTGCCGAACATAGTTTTAGCCATTTATTTCTCAAATTTCAAATATATTACTACGTGCGTAAGTGTCACCTTCTCAATTATGGAAGGGTCAAAATGTAAAAGAAAAAAAAGGGTTTTTTGAATGTTTTTCGAGAAAATACCAACGGATCACCCAAAAAATATCTAGATAATTTGTCATTGATTTGAATTACCCACCAGCTTTAGTGACAATTTTGTGATGAATCACCATTTAACGACGAATTTCTCAGGAAAAGGTCTCTAGGCAAAAATAAAAAATGGTGGTGCCTAATTGGTTTGAGCTTGACTCCAAAAGTCAAAAGTTCCTGAAGGGCCCATGTTCAATCCAAGGAGGAACAAAAATCCCCTTCTGACCACGTAGGTCAAGTGTGGTGACTCTAGGCTACCCGTAAAGCAGGTAGTTGCCCTGGGATTAGTCAGCTCGCATAGCAGGTTAGATGTTCAGGTTAATTAAAAAAAGTCTTTCATTTAATAGTGAGTGGCTTGGGACTAATTTACATATCTGGTCCTGTACTTGCGGACATGGCACTTTGATCCCTCCACAAATTGAGGACGTGTCATTTGCGGACTTAGTAACATTTTTGAAATATGGTGAGAGAAATGTCTAATAGATGAAATCAAAGACGTTTTTCATCCCTGTGGTCTGCTAAAAATTATGGTTTTCATCTTGCGGTCTAGAAATTGCAATTTTCGTCTTTATTGTTTATAATTCATTGTTGTTTTCATCTTTATGATTTATAATTTATTGTTATTTCAGTCTCCGTGGCTTATAATTCTTTACTGTTTTGGTCTCTGGTACTTAAAGACATAAATTAGTCGAGAGACAAAAATAATAATAAATTGCAAAACATAAGAATGAAAAAAATAATAATTTCTAAACCAAAAGGATAGATAAAATCAAAAGTATTAACAAGGGACGGAAACCATAATTTACTTTGAATAAAACTATAAGTTTGGTCGATTATTTATTGTCGACTTTTGGGTTTAGTAAATTTACTTCTCATTTGGTTCGTAAAATTCAAAGGAATTAATTCATGGTTTACTTAAATGTTTAAATTATTTAAATATCAATTATTTATAAGTGTGGGGGCGTTTGGTTTGTAGAATTCAAAAGAATTTGATTGAATTGGAATGACAAATTTCTTTGACCAAATTTCTTGATGATGTTTGGTTCGCAAATTATAATTTTGTTTTAGAATGACAAAAATAACTTTTGCATCCAATTTAACCATCATCCCTGTTGCAACATATCCGCCACCACCAACATTCCTTTAGGGGCTGCTTGGTTTTCGGAATTCGAATGAATTTGAAGGGATTGGAATGACAAATTCTTTTGATCAAATTTCAATTTCTTTGTTTGGTTTATTTCTTAAAATGGATGGAATCGTTCAAATTTCATTGAATTCCATAAATTAATGAATTCGTCGTTCCTTGGTCTATGGAATGAATTGAATTTCATCATCACCCACTACGACCATGCTACTATTGTTCGTCATGCCCTACCCCTAACCCCTTACCACCATTACACCATTACTGTTGCTACCACGACCACCCACCCTACCCCACCACTAACCATCATGCCACTACTGTTGTCATCACACCCACCCACCCCCGGTCACTCACTGCACATCCCTACTACGACCATGCTACTACTGTTACTGTCATGCTCCTAATCGAACCCCTACCACCACATCATTATTGTCGAGTTACAACTACCACTCACCCCACCCCACCCTACTTCAACCCACCACTAACCACAATGTCACTACTGTCATCATCATACCCACCTACTCCCAGCCAACCGACCACTATCCTACCATTGTCATCGTGACAGCTACCACCCCGCCACCCATCCCCACCACCATTCCCCCACCCCTACACCACTATTGTCTCCATCACAACCACCACTCACCGACACCCCAACCCAACCCCAACCCAACCCACTATTAAACACCATGCCACTATTGTTGTCGTCATACCCACCCACTCCCAAGCGCCAACCACCCAACCACTATTCCACCACTAAATAATCATAAATACATACAAAACTATTTTTAAAAATTACACTTTCTACCCTTATGGATTTTTATTTAATCAGGAACTATATTATAAAATTTAAGTATTAAAAATAATTTGTAATTATTAATATTTGATAATATAAAAATTAGATAAAAAAAATATATTCAATATTGAACTGATTTTGAATGTATTAACGAGACGATTATAATGATGTAATTTATATAAAAAAAGAAACATATCTTTTTATGTATTTTAGTTAATATATGATTATATGTGTGTTAATACAATAAATGTGTAAAATGAAAAATGAAAAAACAAGAGATATAAAATAAATTAAACAACTAATTATAAGAGCGTAAAATGTAAAAAAAATTAATCGATTGGAAACTTTAGGAATTTCTAGGTAAAGTTCTTGTTTTTTGAGTAAACTTTAAAAAAAAATTATTTTATTTTTTCTTTTTGTCTTAGAAATAAATTTTACGCAAAAAATCTCTTTTTCTGTATGTTATTATTTATCAAACAATTTATCTTTTTAAATCATAAATTATAAATTTAATATAATTGAAATAAAATATGACTTCTTGAGTTATATCATATTTAATTTGAATTAATTTCCATTCCATAATATAAAAATAGCAATGATTCATATTTTTATATGGAAGCCATTAGCTCTAAAGCATTACTTGCTTGAGAAGAAAGTTGTAAACATATTTATTTTTCATTTTTATTTACTTTTAAAATGTCTTTCATAATTATAATAAAAGTATTAAATGTTTTTTTTAAGTATATAATATTTATATAAAAAAAATAAACTTACATATCATTTTCACTTTTGGTGAGATTTGAACCTCTGACCTGCTAAGAGGTTAAAAATTCATATACCGCTAGACTAAAGGTTCTTTGGTTTTTAAATATTATATTATACTGTTTTACAAGACTTAGTTTATTGTCCTATCTAAAGAACTAATTATAAATTTACAGGATATTTATGGACGTTTTAACAAGTTTTTTTAATACACTTTTAATATAAAGTGTCACATTTACCTATTTCATGAAATACTTTTGAAAAATGTCATATAAATAAATCTTATTATAGAATATTTGTTTTATAAGACAATTTTTCATATAGTGTTGAATAAAATAGTTAATACAACGTTTTTAATAAAAATGTCATAAAAACTTTCCAAAGTCTTCGTATGCTCTTCAGATAGCTCCATCGAACTGCGATAGCTTTTTACGACATCCAAAAGCATTTGATAAGCTAATTATAACATCTTTTATATAGAGCGTCCAAAAACATCTTATAACTTAAGTTTTATAAAACGATCTATTAAAACATGTAGAAATTATCAACGCTTTATAAATCCAATTTTCTATTTTAGAAAGATTATTTAAAAAAGGTTATTTGTAACTAATTATTATAAGATATAAGCAAAATTAATATTGTGGGTCAGAACTTTTATTTTATTTATAATGATTAATGGTATTTTATGTATTTATTATATATATATATATATATATATATATAGAGAGAGAGAGAGAGAGAGAGAGAGATAGTTTGTTTCAAATACAACTTATCGCATTTGTACAATCAATGCAACTCAATAAATTAAAATATTTATGAAAATGATGAGAGTTCATTTATTATGATTTAAATATTTATGGAATATGAATACGGTTTATTAATTATGATTAATACTTTATAATATGAAATAATTAAAACTTCTATAAATTACATATTCATCAAATTAAATGGACGATTGAGATTGAGTTGTATTGGTTGTACAAATGTAAGAGGTTGTATAATAATCCACCTCTCTCTCTCTCTATATATATATATATATATATATAGTTTGTTTCAAATACAAACCGTTGCATTTGTACAACCAATACAACCCAATAAATTGAAATATTTATGAAAATGATGAGAGTTCATTTATTATGATTTAAATATTAATGAAAGATGAATACGGTTCATTAATTATGATTAATACTTTATATTATGAAACAATCAAAACTTTTATGAAATATCACATATTAATCAAATGAAATGGACGGCTGAGATTGAGTTGTATTGGTTGCACAAATGTCGAGAGTTGTATAATAACCAATACAACCCAATGTCAATCGTCCATTTCATTTGATTAATATGTGATTTCATAGAAGTTTTGATTGTTTTCTAATATAAAGTATTAATCATAATTAATGAACCGTATTCATCTTCCATTAATATTTAAATCATAATAAATGAACTCTCATCATTTCCATAAATATTTTAATTTATTGGGTTGTATTGGTTGTACAAATGCGATGAGTTGTATTTGAAACAAACTCTCTCTCTCTCT
>NC_037543.1:4889572-4919690 GCF_001531365.2 Cynara cardunculus var. scolymus
TATATATATCAAATAAATATTGTGTTTTATTTAGGACGAAAAATGAATAACGATAATTGAGTGCAATATGAGTAGCTTAACAGAAAAGTTGTGAATAAATAGATTCCAATTTTTTTTTATAATATTCCAAATAATGACAAAAAATTTATTGTTCAAAAAAGTCAATAATTTTAATAAATATTAGATTAACAAATACGTTAAATATATATATATATATATATATATATATATGGAATATTAAATTTAATTTATGGGAATAAAAGATTTTTCTTCCAATTTATTAACTTATTTCAATATGGTACCGATAATAAAAAGTTTTTACATGTGTAAACTAATTCAAACCCCTTATTACGTTTTGGTACGACATAAACTAATCCGAGTAAGACTCTCATTTAACACCATAGAATTAATAAACGCTTTTATAAACACACAAAACTTAAGTTACTTAAATAAACAATCTTAAACACCCCCTACTTCTTATCCTTTTCTTTAAAAACATTTTGAAACAACTTGGTTCCGTGTATGAATCTGTACTTAATAATTAAGTACTTCAGATATTTTTAATAAAATGAATTAAAAATGTTTACAATAACCAGTAACTAGTTAATATTTGGGAAAAAATTATTCTAACAGCTATGCTAAACTTTTCTCTAAAATAAAGAAAAAGGAAAGAGAATGGATGAACCTCCAAATTCAGAAGAAGAGAAAGAAAAATGTAACATATCTGTTGGAGATGTTCTTAGATCAGTGTAATTATTGTATTATCGTATAAAATTGTTAGTACTGTATTTGTCATTTACCAAATGCTTACTCGAGTAAGCACTTACCAAGTCACATTACCTTACCTGATGCAGAAGTTCAGTGATTTTCTTTTTGTTTACAGGGTTATCATATTCTTTTTTTTTTTGTTTCTATTTTATGTTATTCCACCATCACCTTGACTTATCTTATCAAGTAACATCCTTAGCCATCAAAATTGATTGTTGTTAAACATATTTTACCTGGTAAACGCTTACCGAGTAAAAGCCTTTTACCTTACTAACCGGGTAAGATTCTTGAACTTTACCGCACTGAATATCCCGATAAACATTTGGTAAACGGCGTTTATAGCTCTTTAACATATTGATCGAAATGAAGTAATCACCTAAAGTTATATAATTACAGTTGTAAATCAAATTATTTTTCATAATATCATAGGAAGAAATTTTTATTTTCGTTTAAGTACACAAGCGTTCGGAAAATTTACTAAAATAGTCATTTTTCAGTGTTGATTTCACCTTCTAGCCATTTTTCCTATAAGTTTATCAAATAGTCATAGGTCTGCAAAATTTATATCCGTGCCATTGTGGACACAGCTAAAAGACATTTTTTTTACATTTTCTAACCCCTATCCGTAAAAAAAATTACATTTTTCACCCAGGTCCACAAAAAAATTTACATTTTTCACCTTAGGTCAACAAAAATATTTAAAATTGCAAACCTAAGGCTATTTTAGTAAATTTTATAAAGAAATAGCTAAGAGTTAAAAACAACTAATAAAACTAATTATTTTAATTAATTTCCTTTTTAGTTAAATAAACGAATTTCCTATCAAATGGTTTATAAACGGTTCACTGAACATGCAGTTATTTTACGGTCCTAATATCACACACTATAATATATTTGCAGAGAACTAGTGCTATCCATACAATATCGTTTAAGCTCCAAAGACCAAAAGTGTCCGGATGTCACATGTTCGAATCCAAAGAGTAATAAAAATCCCCTTATAGCCAAAAAAATTCAAATGCGGTAACTTCGGGTTATCCATGAAACATAATTAGTCTGCTCGTTCAGCGAGTTTTAATAAAAAGAATTGATTGTATTTTAATATATTTTTCACATGCATGTATGCGAACTCTTTGTTTATTGATTGACTCATCCCTTTCATGAAACACTTTGCGGATCTCCAGAGAAACAAGGGCTGTACAACATCAACAGCAAGGTCAGATTTCCCCCATTACTTATTTTTTAAATCTAAATGCCAGCAATTAACAAGGATATCGCCACAAATAATTGGTGTAATTCAATCATTTCTGGATGTGTTTTTGCCATTTTTGCAGAATACGGACCATCATCGATTTCTTCAGTTTCCTCATTTGGATCCCCAATCATATTTGACCTAATTTTGGCAATTAACCACTTTTAGCTGAAATAATTGTAGGGTTTCACTCAATTGTGGCTAAATTTTGTGGGTTTTTGTCCATTATTGCAGAGCTTTAAGCTCTCCAGATTCTCTATTTAATGGTGTAAGTTGTTCTTCTTCAAACGCATAAAGAAAGCTGAGGATTGCACATCGTATCAGTAGATCATGTCAATCTGTAACTGTAAGTGTCTAGATTAATGGAACAAATTACCTTTTTATCTTCAATCTGTAACTGTAAGTGTCTAAACAAACTATACATTTGCATAATCCAAAACAAAAACGAAAAAGAGGTACTCAATTTGACAGTTTTTTGGCCATTTTCTACCATCCACAGTATGCTATTCACCTTTTTGTGCTAACAGGACTTATCTGCTTTAGTAACCATGGGTTTCTAGGTCAGTTTACGCAGACTTAGTTGCTGTTTACCAAATGCTTACCCGGGTAAGTGCTTACCAAGTCACTTTAATTTACTGGATGAATATGGTGATGACTAAAAATCTTACCCAGTAAGAGCGAAGGCAAGAATCGAGAGCCTTACTCGATAAGTGAAAATGAGGACTCTTATCATGGTTAGCGCTTACCGAGATAAATTACTGCATACGATGCGTTTTAGTGAATAGAATCTTACCTGGTAAGTAAGCGATAATGTTGAATTTTACCGGCAAGTGTTTAGGTAAACGGCCCCTTAAACTAATTCTATGAACCCTGAATTTAATAGTCAGACAAAACATCTGGATCCCTAATTATTAAAAAGTGCATTATAATAAGAAAACATTTTGGAGTTGGGCCCTAAGAACTTAGCGTGAATTATGAATTTGGAATTTGCTATGTTTGAACTTTAAAAAGTCTAAGTGAATGTGAACTTTTATGGAACAAGAGGTGGTATGTCCTAAACATTTAGGCCATATTTGGCAAACACAAGCTAGCTTAATTTTAAGCTTATTGAAAAAGTCCCGTTTGGTTAGCCCTAAGCTTAGCTCTTCAAGCAACATTTCAATAAACTCCAAGCGCTTTTCTTTTCTTGTGTTTCCAATTTATCGTGAACGTGTCATTTTAGATCGTTTCGTATAATGATGTGGCTTATGAGTTAGTTTTTACCAAACATTACTAGCTTATTTGCTCGCTTATCAGGCAACAGCTACTTTATATTCTAGTTTGCCAAACATTGCCATGGTAACTTTATCTTTATTGCAGAGCCAAATGTTCAATACCCCTCACACAAGCTGAAACCTACAAATTCAGTACACAAAACATATCTCAATTCCGGTGTGATTAACTGTTCTGAACTGGCATATGAAATGGAAAACGACAATGGCAAGGATATAGAGGTCAAAGTTTTGTCTTCATTGTGGCCCGAAGACATTGATGCAACCGGAAAAGAGTTGAGTGTGGGAACACCAGGTGTTGATCAAGATTTCTTGAAGGATGTGACTTTTATTAAAGAGCCAACTGTAGTTGATGTCCAACGCTTAATTGAGCTTACAAATTATAGCGAAAAAGGGTCCTCTCAGTTATCTCATCTCGTAAAAAGCTGGGAGAAGAAACAAGAAAAAACTGTGCGTCTTCTTAGGGAAGAACTTGAGAATTTAAGCAAACAACAAGAAGTTGAGCTCAAGAAACTGAAGATCTTGGAAGAACATCCGGATGAAGTCTGTGAAATCTTTCAAGATGCACCCAAGAGGCAAGATGATGTTATCATTCATGATATAAAATCAGAAATAGATGATACAGATATAGTTGAGTATTGGAAGCAACGGGCCTTGCATTCAGAGAGATCGTTGGAAGCGAGCGTCCAACGGGAGCAGACACTATTGAAAAAGTTGGAGGAAAGCATTGAAAAGCTTGAGAAGCAGTCATCACCAGTTGAAGAACTTTCGCAGATCTTGAAAAGAGATGATAACTTCTTGCATTTTGTTCTTCAAAATGCACCGGTTGTCATTGGCCATCAAGACAAAGAGTTGTGATATCGCTTCCTTTATAATCATTTTCCTAGTTTACAAGAAGAGGTAATATGATCATGAATTGATTATATTTTCCGAGTTTTTTTGTTTAAGATGCTATTTTTTCATTAACTTTTGCCCTTCATGAAGATTGTTGCTGATGAACTCAATACTTGAACGTGTTTCAGGATATTATCGGAAAAACGGATCTTGAAATATTCAAAGGTGGCGGCGTTAAGGAATCCCGGGACTTCAAAAAGGAAGTTCTTGAACGAGGATTACCAGGAAAGAAAGAGATTACATTTGAGACCGAATTATTTGGAGCCAAAACGATCCTGATTTATGTTGAACCAGTTTTCAGCAAAGCAGGGGAGACAATTGGTGTGAATTATATGGGAATGGACATTACAGATCAAGTAATAGTCACTCATTGCCATATTTCTTATTAGTTCATTCATGTGTATATATATATATATATATATGTATATTCTACAATAGACACTCTGTCTCTTGAGATACAAGTAAGATCTACGTACATCCTACCCCTCCCAGACCCTACCTCTAGGCGGGATATACTGGGTTTGTTTGGTTTGATTTTATGTCTGTATTCTTAGTTTCTAGCAATCATAAAATGTCGTTAAACATTCACAAAGCAATCTCTCATTCTTAGGTGAGAAAGAGGGAAAAGATGGCAAAGCTTCGAGAGGAAATAGCTGTGCAAAAGACCACGGAGACTGAACTTGACAAAACTATTCATATAACAGGTTTAGCAACTTTCTTTACTTGCACGGTTGCACCTATTGACCACATACTCGGAGGTTTAAGAATCCCACTCTCTTCTTTCTTATCTTTTTAACGGTTATTAATGGTTTATGTGATCGACTTTCTTGTAGAGGAAACGGAAAGAGCAGAAAAGTTGTTAGCAACCATGTCACAAGAAATAAGATCTCCGTTGTCTGAGATTGTTAGCATGGCTGAGATTCTATCAACTACGAAACTCGATAGCGATCAAAAACAACTCTTGAGTGTTGTGTTATCTTCGGGTGATTTAGTCCTTCAGCATATAAACGACATCCTTGACCTCCTCAATGTTGAGTCAGGTTGAGTTTTGGTCATTTTTTGTGGCATTTTCTTATCCAAGATTTTCGGATTCCATTTGTTTGTATCGTTTTCTTCAAATTCCGTTTCTTATTTTGTGTTGTTTCTCAGGAGTTATGAAGCTTGAAGCCACAAAGTTTAGGCCTAGAGAGATGATCACGCATGTACTCCAAACCGCTGCGGCATCGCTGAGAAAGATGCTGATTTTGGAAGGAAATGTAGCCGATGATGTCCCCATCGAGGTGAGATCTTTGCAACAATCACCGAAAATAAACTTTTTTCCTTCCATTTAAGCAAACCCGGGTTCTTCACTAACCAGACCCTACTCTGCGTTGGATTTACTGAGTTCGTTTCATTTGCTTTAGGAAAAACACGATGTTCTACCAATTCAGCATCCTCTCATATATATTCTATCGGAACTTGATTTTTAGGTTATCGGTGACGTTCATCGGATCCAACAAGTCCTCACCAACTTGATTAGGTGCTGTAACCGTGCTAAATTTTTTGTTTCGAGCTTTTTCTTGGCACCAGAATAGTCATATCTACCAAATAACTGTGAAAATCTTGTATGATCGATGATGAACGAATTACTATAAAATCCAGTTGCGGGGTAAAATAAGCGAATCATCGATAAAATGCACCAGATTTAATCAATTTTCAATTCGGGGCATCGTTGCCGACGATCTTGGTTTCTTGCCACTGTTAATTTTAACAGATTTCATGTCATTTTTGCAGTAATGCTGTCAAATTTACCCATGAAGGGAAGGTTGGAATAAATCTTTATGTATTAGCAGACCGGTGTCGGGAGAGATCACCAAGAACCAAAGATCGACACAGAAGATCTACACGATCACGAGGAGAACGAATCTCAATCACATGAAACTGCGTTGTGGATATGCTGTGATGTTCAAGATACCGGAATTGGAATCCCAGGTGCTTTTCTACGTTCTTAATCTTCTCCACAGACCATTTATTCGTCTTTCTCTCATAATCATATCAATTATGATTCAACAGAAACTGCGTTACCGTTGATATTCAAGAAAAACACGAAAGACAGCGGAACTGCATTAAGTTTAGCCATCTGCAAACAAGTGGTAATGTTTCTTAAACACGGGATTATTGACATTTATTGTTATTTTCTTGATTAATGATCGTAAGAGATGGTTTCACGCAAATATACCGTGTAGGTTGAGCTCATGGGCGGGTCTGTAACGGTTTCAAGCAAAGAACATTGTGGATCTACCTTCACTTTTGTTCTACCCCTCAAAGTTCCGCTAGCGTGTGAAAGTTTAGATGAAGCTGATGAATTCAGAGATACGAATGGCAATGCATCCACGGAAGATGATGTAAGTTGAGGGTTTTTCGAGTTCAAGCCAAGCGCTTTGGCTCTCGCTTCTGGTCTAATGGTTCAGGCCAAACGCATGATTTAACAGGAAACGAAACGGGTTTTGAGAAGCTGGAAAGATCCGGTTTTCGAGCTTGAGGTTCTTGAAAGTGTAATTCGGAGAACAATAACCGAAACCATGGTTACAAAAATGAGAACCACGATGATCGAGTTCGTTGGTTTGATGGTCGTTGTATGAAAGAAACCTTTAGAAATCCTATGGAGTAGTTGTAGTTCGTACTTCACACGATCTCATAGGATTTGTTTGTAATAATTATGTTAAAATACACTTGTTTTATAATTATTTTTGTAATATTTTTTAATTAATTCTAAAAAGCTATTTATAAAGAACGGGATTCATTTTTCATTTTAAATCCTATAAATTAAACATACCAACAAAATCTAAATCGTTACAATTTCAAATTCTTCCACGAAAAAAGTTGACGACAGTTAGACATAACGACCAAAACCATCAAAAACTAACAAAGCAAGGAAATAAATCCTAATTTATAAAATTATAAATTTTAAAAAATATATGCATGTGGTTTTTTTTTTATTAATCTGGATATCCAATTTATTATCTGAGCCGACTAATCCTTAAGACGATCACCTGCTTTACAGATAATTCAGAGTCATCGTATTTGAACCTCTGAGGCTACAGGTAGGGCTGTAAACGAACCGAACGTTCAGCGAACCGTTCGGCGGGAAGTTCGTTTACGTTCGTTTATTTAATAAATGAACGAACATGAACAATTTTTTTGTTCGTTTAGTTAAACGAACGAACATGAACAAAAGTCTCATTCGTTCATTTATGTTCGTGAACGTTCGTTCATTTACCATTCGTTTATGTTCGTTTATATGTTAAATTTAATATATAATATTTTATTTATTTATTTTGAATGCAAATAATATTTATATATGTCCGTGTAACTCGTTCCTTTATGTTCTTTTAGCCCGTTTGTTTACGTTCGTTTAGCTAGTTAACGGACGAATATAAACGAACACGAACACACTTGATTTCTAAACGAACGAACACGAATATAAAGATTTTCGTTCGTTTACCGTTTGTGTTCGTTCGTTTGTTCGGTTAAGTTAAACGAACAAACATGAACAAGCCTCCGTTCGTGTTCGTTCAGTTCGTTTACAGCCCTAGCTACAGGGGGATTTTTATTCCTCCTTGGATTTGAACCTGAGACCTCCAAGTACTTTTTACCTTTAGAGTCAAACTCAAACCAATCAGACACCACAAGACCCTTGTGATTATATGTAGGGGTGATCATACCATTAGACAGAAACCGGAACCGGCGGTTCTTGAGATATTGGAACCGAAACCGGTTAGAGCGGTTCTTGAATTTTTGAAACCGTCGGGAACCGGTTCCGATTCCTAAAATATTAAAATTTTGTTATTTAGAAATAAAAAATAAAACATTGCCAAAACACTAAATAAATAAACAAGAGTACAAATTATATAAAATAATGGTTACAAATATTGTTTGACAATTACAAACCATAATAGACTAACAGTAAATGTTGAAAGTTTAACGATTACATACTATAATTGTAAAGGTTCAAAATTTAACGATTACATGATACAAATCCAATTAAACATACAATTTGAAAAAATACGAATCATTTTATCTCAAATTCTGATTCTCGAATTCTACGTTCTTGACCTAATTTAAATTTAGTATTAAAAAAAAATTAATTATTTTTTAATTGAAAAATACCGGGTACCCGTCGGTTCCGGTTCCAGGTACCCGGTGGGTAACGGTTCCGAAAAATTGAGAACCGGAACCGAAACCGGAACCATTATCAATTGGTTTCTTATTTTAGGATCTGGAACCACTTATATCGATTCCGGTTCCGAAACCGCCAGTTCCAAGGCAGTTTCGGTTTCACAAATGGATACCCGGTTCCGCTGCTCACCCCAATTATATATATATATATATATATATATATATGTTTGACTGAGAGTGGTGAATTAAAGAGAATCTTGGGTGTCCCACAAAGCATGCCATATTCTTTGCAACATCACAAACCAAATGTTTCTTCTTCTTTGCCTCATATTCTTCATTCCAACCTTTGAGGAACCAAAATTCTAACATTTGAAAACATGACATCTCCTTAAAAACAAAAACACCCATTTTCATCCTTCTAACAAAGGTTCCATAAACCTCTCTCCATCTCTCGTTCTCTTCTTTTTTTTTCCTAATGATTGATTCCGTTGCGAATGCAGGTAATAGTTCGTGTTCCGTCACAAATGGCGTCGAAAGGACCCGCGAAAGATAAGAAGACCACGTCTTCCTCACGTATACCTACGGCCGCCCCACAAAAGAAAACCGCGAACCCACCACCCTCCACAACCAAGAAAACCACAACCACAACCACAGCCGAAACCAAAAAGGGTAAGTCAACCCCGGCCGACAAAGTCAACTCTCCACGAAAATCGGTAGACAAGTCTCCGTCGCCGTCTCTACGGAGTCCTTCGCCGTCTGTACGGAGTCCTTCGCCATCTCTACGGAGTCCGTCGCCATCTCTACGGAGTCCTTCTCCATCTCTACGGAGTCCGTCGCCATCTCTACGGAGTCCTTCTCCGGTTATCAAACGGAGTCCTTCTCCGCTTACTACAGAAAGAAACTTACGGAGTCCTTCTCCGATTCCTAAAGTAAAAAACGTTAAAACATCCAATTTGCCGAAACCGAAAGAAGTTGCGAAATCTCCCCCTCTTATTCCTAAACCGGTGAATACGAAAAGCCCTACGAATGCGAAGAAGGAAAACACAAGCGTTGGAAGTGCTAACAAGGTGGCAACTAAACAACCAACAAAGTCTCCGTCGAAATCGGGGAAGAAACCAAGCGAATCGGATCGTCAGAAACAAAAAGATGATCAAAATTCTGTGACTCAAGAACAAGATTGCGAAAAGACCCTTGATTCCGCTTCTGTTGCTACTGCTACGGATACTGATACCGATGGTTTGGAATCAGAAGAAGATGATAAGCAAAATGGAGACGATGAAGAGGAGATTGAAGAACACAGAGAAATTAGAGATTCTCATGATCCTTTCCCATTACCTTTAGAAGATGATCAAGAAATCACTCCATCACGCGATGAATCCGAAGTGGGTTCTCAATTTAACGAAACTATCGATGAACAAGAAACTGAGAACCTCCGACATCAACCGGAACCAGAACCAGAACCACAATCAAAACTTGCAAAATCAGAACCAGAACCGGAACCAGAATCAAAACCTGCAAAATCAGAACCAGAATCGGAACCAGAACTAGAATCAAAACATGCAGAATCAAAACCAGAACCGGAACCGGAACCGGAACCGGAACCGGAACCAGAATCAAAACCAGAACCAGAACAAGAAGTAGAATCAAAACCAGAACCAGAACAAGAAGTAGAATCAAAACCAAAACCAGAAGCAGAACCAGAACAAGAAGTAGATCCGGAACCAAAACTGGAACCAGAATCAAAACCAGAACCGGAACCAGAACAAGAAGTAGAACCGGAACCGGAACCAAAACTGGAACCAGAACCAGAAGTTGAGCGTAAACCGGAGCCAGAATTGGAACGGGAAGTGGAGAAATCCGAAGCGGAGGATAAGTCACCTTCGGAGCCAGAAGTGGAGTCGAAACCCGAAATGGAGCACAAGCAGGAGTCGCAATTGGACCCAGAAGTAGAGTCGAAAGCGGAGCATAAGCGGGAGCCGCAATCGGAACCAAAAGTAGAGCCACAACCCGAGCAAGAGGCGCAACAGGTACCTGCATTAGAGCCACAATCCAAAGAGGAACACAAAGCAGCGGAGCCACAACAAGAACCCGAATCACAGCCGAAACCCGAAGCCAACCACAAGGTAGAGCAGAAACCCGAAGTGGAGCATAAGCCGGAGCAAGAATCAAACCCGAAACTTGATCCTAAACGGAACCCAAAGATCGCATTTTTCGCTAACCTTGCAGCCGATGCTAAAATGGCGAAAGAAAACCGAGAATTGAAAAAGAAAGAAGACAGTAGCAGTAAAAAGGTGAAAGAGGAGGATGAAAAGAAGAACAAAAAGGAAGAAGATGGTGGTGGAAAGGTGGCGAAAGGCGGAGTAACGGCGGCGAGTGTGGTGGCGATGGCGGTGAGAAAGCAGCAAGCGGTGGAGCATGCAAATGCAAAGAAGACAAGTAATATGGCATATAATGAAGTGATAGAGGAGACTGTAAGCAAGCTTCGTCAAAAAAGAAAGAATAAAGTCAGCGCATTGGTTGGTGCCTTTGAAACCGTTATTTCATTGGAATCCGATTAACCCTTTTTTCCTTTTTTTTTTTTTTAATTTGTATATAATTGAATTGCTTCGATTTCTGATATAAATTACTTGAAGGACATATGAATGATATTTGACCATGGAGACAGAGATCCTTGGTAATTTTGGATAGAATTAGCTTCCGTTTACCAAATATTTAACCGATAAACGTTTATTGGTAAAATTTAACATTATCATTTACTTATCCGGTAAGATTTTTGTTCACAAAAACGATATTGTATGCAACAATTTACCTGGTAAGTGCGTACCATCGTAAGAGTCATCGCCCTCACTTATCGGATAAGACTCTTACCAAGGATTTATTCCAAGATCTATGAGGGTAGAAACAATAAAATATCAATAGATTTATTCCATTATAATTTCAAAATTACAATATATTCATTGTAATTTGAAAAAAAAACGTTTGGATCTAATCAATTCTCTAACGATAGTTAAAAAATCTCATTAGGTAAGGGATATTTAGTCTTTTTATATTTCCATCATTTTCTATTTGATAAATAAATAAATAAATAAATATGTAAGCAATAGAACCAAAAATGATACGCCCATAAGACAAAAAATCAAGTCATAAGAAAACCAACATCTATGAGTAGGGGTGTTCAAAAACCAGACCAACCTGATCAATCTAACCCAATGTCTAATTGAGTTGTAAAATTGTCAAACCGTAGGCATTAGGTTGATATTGAGTTACTATTGTTTGAACCCAATCCAACCTGATGAATCTGATATCGTTTTATTTCTTGGATTTAATATGATTGTTGAATTTCTATTAATATATACATTAGACAATTACACTATCATGTATGCTTTTCATATATACATATTTTTAATCTATTCACATCTCTATATAACTTATTCGTATATATGTTCAGTAACTGTGAACATATATATATATATATATATATATGTAAATTGAGAAAATTAACTGAATGTGATATATGTAAGAAATATAGATAAGTTGTATCAAATGATTGATGATGAAAAAGAAATTATGAGTAGAGAAATAACATATTCAAGGTTAGAAAAATATTTTAATGTACCAAAGTATCAACCCGACCAACCTGTACAAGTTAGATTGGGTTGGGTTGCACTTTGGTTTGGGTTGGGTTGGGTTAAATATTTTTCAAACCACAAACATTGGGTTGAGTTGTTCAAATGTCTTCAACCCAACCTATGAGCACCCCTATCTAAGAGCATCTCTAATAGTTTTTTTATAATAGAGAAAATCAACTTTTTATTCCCTATAGGGAAGAAAAATGCTATTTTCAATAAACCATAGGGACAAAATTTCTAGTTTACTCAAATAAATATAAAATAAGTAAATAAAAAAACTATGTTTAACTTTAAATCAACTCATTATCATGATTTTCTTTTTTGAGAACATAAATAATTGGATTTTGGACAGTTATTGCAAAGAAAATAAATCTATAACGAAAATATGCAAACTGAGTATAGTTTAAGGACCAAATGTATAATTTACAATTCACGGGTGGGTGGGTATTTACTACAGGCTGAAATCATTCCACGTGTACAGTATACGTGTCAGCATCTTCTATTTGCCATCTGCCACTCTTTCTTCTTCCTTCACTTTTCCCCTTCGAACAAAGAGACTCCAGTTCCTTCCCATTCTCTGATTCGAGCAACGAAGGAAGCAATCATACGATCATGTCTCGTTTAATCCATTCCAGATTATGCCCTTCCAGATTTTTGTAAGTATTTGATCTCATTTGTCCGTTGTTTCGCGATCATTCGTCTAAAATCGAGGCAAAATGAACCCTATACCAAATCAAATCAAATGGGGTTTTCGTTTTTGTAGTTTAAGAGAAACACTAATTTTTTGAATCGGGGAAGTAACTTACAGCGTGAATCAGAATTCAGAAGTTAAGGAGATGGGTGTTGGATCATATTAGTGTAAAAGAAACCCCATACCTTGTAGAATCGAATGGGTTTTCTTTTTTCCTTTTATTTTCGTGTAATTTACGAAGAAAAATTGTGATTTGAACCGAGGGCGTAAATTATTGGGTGAATGTAAACTATGGAGATCAAACTTTCTTTTATTAAAAATCTTATTTGATGTGAACTTATGTTCATTATTCTCTTTAGCGTTCTTAAATTGAACTTCGATTATCACGGAAATGGAGTTTTCTGAGTCTTCGTTCAGTCTTTTATCAATTAGTTTACTCGCAGTTAATTGAATTTCTTGATTTGTATGTAAAACCTAAGCAATACATTGGGTTCAATTCGAAGAGGAAGATATTTGTCAACAGAATCTAATAAGATTGATGAACCACTTAAAGTAGAGGAAGCAGAACCAGTAAATGCTCCACCTCCTCCGGCAGAAAAGGTACTTTCAGGTTTTATTTTTCTGTTTATTTTTTGTATTTGTGTTGAATTGGCTTATTTTGTGAGTTATGTTTATACAGTGACAAAGGATTTTTTTTAACTCAAAAGGGATGTCAAGATCATTTAGGGTTATCATCTCAAATGGCCACCTCAAGAAAAAAACATTTAGCTTTATAGCCACCTCTCAATTTTCCCCCACAAAATAGCCAAGAAACTGCGCTGCAAGGCACTTTTCCTTGCGGTTTAGAAATCCGACACTTCCAGTGAAAAGTGGGCTCAACGCATTAAAAAACCGCAAGTTGTGGTATCGTAGTCCCTTGCGTAGCAAGCCAAAGTCGCAGGCTACGAAACCGATAGGCCATCAGCTTGCAAAACCGCAATGAAAAGTACCTTGCATGCGTTGACTTGCGGTTTCTTGGCTATTTTCTGAGCAAATTTAGTAAGGTGGGTGTGGTTATTTATGATGATAACTCGTAATACCCTAGATAAAGAGTAATGCAACTTTTGACCATTAGTTTACTCCTCAATAAAGATGATTAGAGGAGTCTTGTGAACCAAATCATTGCCACGAGTATTCTTTAATAATCACTCAAGGGAAAAATAAGTAATAATGGAATGGAACTTTGCCAACAAAGGAAATGTTGCATTTCTGGACAATCCATAATGAAGATTGTTGCATTTATTTTGGGATGGAGGGAATATTTCATTAATGAGGTATCTTGATCTTGTAATACTTGTGTATGTCAGTGTGTATATGTGTGTATAATAGTTTATTTCTGATATTCTTTTTCGGAATCAGTTACTTGTGCTGGGTGGAAATGGATTTGTTGGCTCACACATATGCAAAGAAGCGTTGGAACGTGGCCTGTCGGTTGCGAGCCTTAGCAGGTATGTTTAATTGTTTATTTTAACATCATGTTACATGCATTTTATGGAATTGAGAGTATGACCCAATATGTGCTTCTTGTGCCTTTATCCAATACAATGTATGGCGAAGGATCATGTGAGAAACAGAGATAAAGTGAGAAGCGTAAGAAAGGATCTGACCCTTGATCACCTTTAATCTCAAACCCACCCATGAATCGCTTTTGATACGGAGATTGATCAGGTGCATCTTGGTGCATCTCATCTTGGTACATGTCATCCTAACGTGTACCCAAGGGTGGAGATCCCTTCTTACGCTTCTCACCAGAACCCAACCCTACAATGTATATGTTGTAAGTTCTGTGGATCGATCATTGATGAACTATAAAACTTCTACTTTAAAGTGATCTTATTTTTTCTGTTGAAACCGTTTAGGAGCCCAAATCGTATATAGTTTATGAAAACAAATTTGTTTTCAGTATAATTTCAGAGTTACTACCATTGATGTGCAACTTCAGGCCAGTGAAGAAACTGGTATCAGTGAAATTGCTAAACTCTAGAGGATTTTTGGGGGGGGGGGGGGTGGGTAAAAGTAGCATGTGCAGTAGTAATAAGGACTTGATTTGCTTTATGTAGAAATAATGGCCTTGTTAGTCGTAATTCAACTATTATCGTCTGCTTGGTTTGCAGGATTGTTTTTGAGGGATTTGGGTTTGGAGGGATTTAGATTGGAATGAATTTGAAATTATTGGTGTGTTTGGTTTGTAGGATTTGGAATGGAATTGGATTCCATTATTTATAAAATATTTTATAAAGAGAATTATAATAATAATTACATTATATTTTTATTAATCGATTACTACAAAACAAATGCTTTTACATTTTTTAAAACCTTATTGCATACAATCCTACAAAATCTCGTGAAATCCCGATCACCCTCTAAGGATTTCAAATCCTACGTCTGTTGGATTTCAAATCTGGACAATCCAACAAACCAAACTTGGGATTGGAATGGATTCGAAATCCAAATCCCTTCAATCCATTCCTGCAAACCAAATGAGACCTTTGATTGTTTATTTGCTTATATGAATTTGGGAGTGGAAATAGTTGAATCTGACCAAAAACTAGCATTTGCTTTTCACGAGAACGACTAAACAGAACCAGCTTTTCGATCAAGTTAGTTTTTTTTAGGTTATTATCCTATGGAGATGTTGGTGGCGAACAATGGCTACTTGTGTAAATCTCGATAATGCACGATCGCTTTACTCCTGCTCATTTATATCTTCCATGTGATAATTTGTGACAGAACAGACACAAAGGATTTACACACGCTGTTAGAAAAGATAATATTATGCAATACCTTCAAAATTATAAAATTTGGCCTTTTAGGGCGGATCCAGTTCATGCAGGTGGCTACAAATTAGAAAATTCAAAAACCAACAAATAAACATAACTGATTCTTGCCTAAATAGGGGCGTGAAAATCAGAAAATGTTGATTTCACGCAATCTGCTTATTATAACTGAAATAAATAAAAGCCTAAAATCACAGAAAAATCTTTGAAGTCAGATTTGGGGATCAGATGAGGGATTTTCGGGCCAAAATTGGGCCAAACCGCCATGGCCAGTTTTTCATCATGTCCAGCTCATTGTGAGCTTTCTGTGAATATCTTACTGGCCCCAAACTCCCAATTTATCAGAAGTTATGGCTGTTTCAAGTTGGACTTCTTTCCAACCTGTTTCTCTTTCTCCAATTCATCTGTGAATGATTCCATGAACTCTTGGATATTCTCGGCATCACTTTGATATGCTGCTAAGTTGTCCATGTATGTTGCTCAACTTTCTAATGCAGATCTGGCAAGTCATCTATCCAAGAACCATGGGCTAGCAAAGTAAGTTGGCATCAAGGTATTATTTTTTGTTTGCTGTGCATGGTCCAGTATTTATTTTTATGGGCATGTATGGCATATGTAAATATACATATCATACAACCATGGGATTGCTCCAAAACCAGTGGTTCTGCTCATGAGCAAAACTTTTGCTGAAAATCATATGGAAAAAACTCAAATAGTTTCTGCTGAATGCGTGCTCAAAAGCATTATTACTGTTGAGATGGTGTTAGAAATGTTCATGGGAAAATGACTAAAAATGTTCATCCAAGTGTAACTTTTAAACTCAATAGTAGGTGCCAGTAATTGCTGATTTTTTTATCTTTGAATGGCAGTGTTTATGTTGATATAATTTGATGGATTTCCAAGTATAGAGATTATTGCAATGATAGGATGGTGAATTTATTTGGTCAATCCTGCTTCCTGAATATGCTTGCTTCTTCTCTTCATCCCTTTTTGGCTCATGAACATTTTTTTTAAGTTGGGGGTTGTTTACTACCTGCTCACAGCCTCTTACCGGGTAAGAGGTGCTTATCTGGTAAGAAGTGACATTGTTTACCAACACACTCTGAACCACAACTATGTTGACTGAAATGCTGACCCGGTAAGGAAGGGGTTGCTTTCTGACTCGGTGAGTGCTTCAGTCACTTACCACACACTTGATAAACAATCATTTTCTGTCAGTGCTTACCCAGACAGAACCTCTTACCCCGACCATGCTCTTATTTGGTTATCTCTTAATCAAATTTGTGTTGGTTGATGACCCTCTTTCAGTTTACAAATCCTAATGCTTGAGAAAGGTGGTTATAAGAGTTTCACTGCTTTTTAGCATTTCCTTTTACTTACCTATGTATAGATGTATTGGATGTCTTAAGATCCACTAATCTTTTGCTTCATGTTATGATAGGAGACTTGCTGTCAGGTGATTCATGGAAGGAGGCACTCGGTGGAGTCACTTCTGTTGTATGTATTGTCGTCTTCCTACTAAATTTCCCTGATAAAAAGCTCTTTTTTGTCGGCTCAAAAAAGAAGAAAATATGAAAAGCTTACATGTATCTTTGTTTGGTTTTCCTTTCTTTTTCCCTTTGCTGTTATGTGCCATCTTTCGTAGTTGATAACTATCACTTGGTTTCTTTCTGTTTTCGATCATTAAACTAGTTTTAATCTGTGCGATAATCTTCCAGATCTCTTGTGTTGGTGGTTTTGGTTCCAATTCCCACATGTACAAGGTCAATGGAACTGCAAACATCAATGCCGTTAGAGCTGCTGCCGAAAAAGGTTTGAACATTTTCTGCTTACTGTATCTATTGCTTGTTTGCACACTCTCACCTGTAGCTTTCTCGTTTGTTTCTTTTAATTTGAGATCAGATCCGTTATTTGAGTAGTTTATTTAAACATCAATGTTTAGATATATCTTCTTGGTGTTTGTGGTCTTCTGTGGGGGTTCTAATGCGTAAACGGTCTTCACAGTTGTAATTTGTTCTTGATTCTTGTCTATAGGGATTAAGAGATTCGTCTACATATCTGCTTCAGACTTTGGTGTGGTTAATTACTTGCTACAAGGATATTATGACGGAAAGGTACTTATGATGGACCATTTGCAAGTTAAAATTTTCTTATTTTATCTGATTTCCTTATTTGTGTAATTGCTTGGAGTCGTCGTTGATTTCTTTTTGCTCGGTGACCACTAATGATACATGCATATGTATATATACATATATAGATGCACAGTTCCCTTCTTTTATAAACCCAACAATTCGTTAAGACTTACAAACCAGTTTTCATGTGTTTCAAATATGAAACAACACGTGTGAAAATGCAGTGTATACACAGTGCTGTTGTATATGTGAAAAGCTCAGGACTGTTTTTTTCCACACACAACAATCTTGAACATTTCACATATGAAACAACACTGTATAAACTTTTGCATTTTCACACATGTTGTTTTATGTGTGAAATAACACATGAAAACTGGTTCGTAAGTTTGTACGACTTATTGGGTTTGTAAACGATTTTACATCTATAGATGCATGGATATAAACCCATATCAAATTAAAACCCTAAAACCTTCCATTATTCTTTCACCCGCCTACCCCACTGATAGCTTTGAATTAAGTGTTCACATAGTGGGCACAAAGTCCCCATAGTGGCGGTGCAAGTGCACGCCGACGATATGATCGTTTCAAGTAATAAAGTGGTATAGTACCAAGATCGTTTTCACAGGGATTGGACTACTAAGAATCAGAGAGTTTCATGAACTTCTTGAGCATGTTTCGGTTTGTGAATAAAAGTTGGATTTTGTTGAAAGAAATGCTTGAAATACGAAATAAACCTTTTTAAATTAAGAGATTGGTATGGGTGTAAGTTTTCCTTAAGACAACTGTAGGAACATGATGGTTAGAAACTCATGAGACTTCTATAAAAACTCCAATATCTTGAAAGTGAATTTTCGTATACTGTGCCCACGGAGTGCCCACAAAGTTCCCACTGTCATTAATTTTAAGCTTGCTGAAGTAGCTAAGTGATAAAAAGATATCTAGTTCCACTAGCTTGAAGATTTATACTCAAATCTCTTTGTAGTGTAAATCTCGACTAATATTTGAACGTTGGCTAAAAACATGCAAAATCCGTATCTCTACGTGATTATCAGAGACTCTCAAATCTTTGTGCATCACTTAAGCCGAATTTCGAGTCCGTCCATCTCTGGATCAAAAATCTAATATTAACACTTTAAAGTGATCGACTTATCCACGTTGAATTTAAGTCCCGACTTTAAGTGACCAAGCTTAAGAATTAATAACAATGGTAACACCCAAGTGTGCCTAATAGTCTTAAGTTTGACTCACACCCACACCCGAAGGGGTGATTAGCTCATAATAAAATTACAGAAGATAGAAGAAGAAGAGAAATGCATAAGGAATACTTGAATGAAAATTTACTAAAACTGTTGCCCTCAGTGGGCATATAGTGGACAGAAACGTAGCTGAAATTAAATACAAGACAAGAAGTAAATACAGAAAATTAAACTTGAACTACTGCTCCAGATCTTCAGTTATTCCAAAGATTGTTAACTGAGAGTAAATTTCTCTAAAAGATGTGTCTTCAAAATGAGAGTAAATGCTTCAATTTATATGAGAAAGGGAGAGATGGACATCCTTTTTATCCAAAGGAAGAAAACATCCTTCTTACTTTAGGGCAAAGACTTCATTTCACTTTTTTTGGAAGATCTTCTAGACTTGTCACCTTTTTGAAAGGATGCAAAAGGTAGAGATGACATTCCCTTGATTTAAGGGAAAAAGTACTTTTAAGTCATCTTTTTTTAACACAAAAGCTCATCTCTTTAGATTTTGTGAAATCTCCCGAATGGACTGCAGATTTAAATCTTTTAAATACCCAGAAAAAAGGGTATTTGATCTTATCCAAATCTGCCTTAAAGAAATTATTACAGCAGGCAGCAAGTGGGCAGGCGGTGGGCACTGTCCAGTAGCGACGGTTTTTCAGAATAAAATCAAATTTTTGACCATTCATCACCTCTTAGGAACATTTTAGACCAAAAATATAAGATAGAGGCAAAATGGGTACAGAAAAGGCATAAAAATAGGAGTATTAGAACAACAAATAGTTATCACCCATCTTCGCCCTTCCAGTCATGTCGGCTTACCGACCGCATCCTTGATGTTTGATTATTGGATCTCCTTGCAGTACCTTGAATTTGGAGTTCTTAAAAATAATTCTGAGTTTCTATTATTAAAAATGTGTAGCGAAATACATTATCCCTTCAATTTCATTTAATCACCTACACATCTCTTTGATGCAGAGAGCTACTGAGACAGAGTTGTTAACAAGGTTTCCATATGGACGTGAGTATTCTATCGCCTTTTCCTATATGCACCTGATTCTGCTTATAGTTATTGATTTGAGTAAGATTGAGATAGCAGAGTGATCGATCCCCATCTTCCAACTGATATTTGCGTTTGTGTGTTTTACGGGCTGAGATCTCTGAATTTACGATAAGCTGTAACTTTTCTTTTTTTTAGATGTGATTTTGAGGCCTGGGTTCATATACGGAACTCGTCGAGTCGGCAGCATGAAGTTGCCTCTAGGCGTAATCGGTTCTCCACTAGAGATGGTACGTTGCTTGCGTAATTTATCAAGCCTTTAGCCATTTCCAGTCCCACCTTAAGCTATATATGTTGGTTATTGCGTCAAAACATAATGGAGATTACCTTAATAACTAGTCGTCAAACTGTTGAAAGTAATTGGTGTTTTTGAACAATGCAGGTTATGCAATATGCAAAACCGTTGAATCAGGTCCCGATTGTTGGTCCGCTGTTGACTCCTCCGGTGGATGTTAAAGCGGTAGCAAAGGTTGCGGTCAGAGGGGCTACTGATCCGGTCTTCCCTCCTGGCATTGTTGATGTGTATGGATTACGACGTTACAGCAAGCAGAAGACCTTCTAATAAACATATATACAACTTATTTACTCGAGCATTAGGCATCGTTTCTGTTGTCGGATCTTTTTCTTCCACGTTGAGTTTATTGATAGAGAAATCGGTAGTATTGCTTTTTACGTGTCGCTTATCGATCTTCAGGTGAATAAAAGAAAGGAATCGAGTCTTGCAAATGCGCTTGGCTGGTATCGGTTTAAATATGGTATCATTTTGTTGCTTCTGCTTCGTTGTGTTTTTTTTGAAGTATATAATATTTATATATGACAGACAGGTATACACATTTCTCATAGGTAAGGTTTGAATCACCCAATGATCCTTTTGGTTCTTATATGTGTTTCCGACTCGAATACGGATCATGTTTGTAGTGCTAATATTTTTTATGTTTTTCAATTTGCAACCAACTTTATATAGAAAAATAAAAAGACTGGTCCGGATCGGGGTTTATCCGATTCTTTTTTAACCGATCCAGTGTCAAGAAAAGACCGCTTGAGACCCGTTGGGCAGAAAAAGTTTGATCAGATTGCCGGCCGGTCCAGATTTTGGTTTGTGGGTTCTAGGCGAATGCCCCGATCTAGCAACAATCTTACTAGGGGTGTTCATGGGTTGGGTTGATCGGGTTGAGAACATTTGAACAATCCAACCCAATGCTTACGGTTTAGAAAAATCTTAACCCAATCCAAACCAAACCAAATCAAAGTGCAACCCAACCCAACCCATACAGGTTGGTCAGGTTGATACCTTGGTATGTTAAAATATTCCTTTAACCTTGAATATGTTATTCTCTACTCATAATTTTTTTTTTCATCATCAACCATTTAATATACAACTTATTCATATTTCTTACGTATATCACATTCAGTTAATTTTCTCAATTTACATATATATGTTCACAGTTACAGAATGAATTATATAGAGATATGAATAGATTGAAAATATGTGTATTTGAAAAGCGTACATGATAGTGTAATTGTCTAATGTATATATTAATAGAAATTCAACAATCATATTAAATCCAAGAAATAAAAAGATATCGGGTTCATCGGGTTGGGTTGAGTTCAAATAATAGTAACCTAATATCAACCTAATACCTAAGGTTTGATAATTTTACAACTCGATTAGACATCGGGTTGAGTTCAAATAATAGTAACCCAATATCAACTTAATACCTACGGTTTGATAATTTTACAACTCGATTAGACATCGGGTTGAGTTATTTCGCGTTAGGTTGATCGGGTTGGTCGGATTTTTGAGCACCCCTAAATCTTACTATACTATTTTGATGATCCGAAATCTTATTGGTTAAATAAGAACGGTGATGTATAGTATACCCATCCTATCCCTTTTCTTCTCCAACCATGAACCTCATCGACAACCATAGGTCCGTCGGATCCGTCATTTGCTCATCCCTTTCTCCGAACCTTCTACAACTGTAGCCTCCTTCCATTATCTGGGTTCTTTTTAATTAGTCGAACAACATTTTATTGCCCCTTTCTCCCTTGCATACACGTACCATTTTTGGCCCACTTCCTTTGCACCGAGACCATTTCTATTGCCTCTTTCCCCTTTATACACCATAATTCAATCTTGTGAATTAATCGAGAATGAAACTGGAGAAAGAGATACGAACGGTGCTGCGACTCATATCGACCCAGTTATGAGAGAACTCCCTTCCTACCCCTCCGTCGACCCCCCAACGGCAAACCATCGTTTTCTACCTCTATATGTGTGTGTGTGTGTGTGAACATCTATAACACATCCTCTTCCTGCTACACACTCATTGATCATCTCCATCTATGTATGTGTGTGTTAGAAATATCGTGGCCGAGTGTGTGTATACAATATCTGGTGCGTGTAGAACCATTATTGCAGATCACTTAAATCCAATTGTATGTGTGTGTTAGAAATATCGTAGCCGAGTAATATCGTGGCCGAGTAATTTACAATATTTGAAATTCAGTTGTCATTTAAATCCATAACAACCTTTGCAATGGGCTTCTCCACCTTGAAGTGATTTCAAGTTTGGAAAAAAATGTTTTTACCTAATAAAGCCAAAAAGAACCACATTGCATAAAGTGATGACATATTTGAAGAAGTTATTACATGAATAGAATTTATAACTAACCTTTCCAGCATTTTCAGTTTCACAATCTCTTTATACTTGCTCATCAGAAATCCATAGGCTAGCCAATGTAAAATCTTCGCTTCCATGTATAATATTATACTCATTTAATTTTAGTTTAAAGACATATTCTTTTTCGACGAGGGTTTAAACCTCTGTTGGAACATCACTGCCTATTGGTTGTTTGTTAAGCAATTTTGTGTGCTGAAGTGTCAAGCACTCTTTCGACAACCATATTGAACAAGACACAAGTTGTTTATCCAGTTTAGTCTTTGATTCTTATGTGTATTTTATACCTAAAAAAATACATAGGTAGAATTAATGGCTACGAAATCTTTTATACGGTGAACTAACATTAATAAAATGACATAAAAAGATAAAGAAATCAACTTACACACAAGAAGAAATTTAGATACTGCCTTGTGGTTAGTTGTCTGTAGCAAGCTTTGCACCCGTTATAAAACCATCCCAATGAGGAAACTATGCTAGTGATTGTCCCTCTAACACTTATGAATGGAACCTGAAGTGTACACATTATTAAAGAAAAAGATGCAGTTATCAATACATTTTACAAATGTATGAGAAAAAATTATGGAATGTTGGAAAAGTTAGGATAGTACCTTCATGTCTTTATCCTAAGTAGCACATAGTAGGTCATTAATCATCATCCTTTCTACAAGCATATCTTCATCGCAACGCTTTTTCTCATCCACATTTTCATAAAGTGGACTCCTTTTACAACAGTTATAAATATTTCAATTAAAGAAGAAATGTGGTTTATTTTTAAATTTATGAATATTTTGCTAGCTTTTGACGTAGCAAAAAAGACAACACTGGCCATTGTGAAAATATAAGCGAACATTGTTAGAACATAAACATTGTTAGAAAATATAAGTAAACTTATTAATGTGAGATGTAATGTTTCATACATGAATGCATTAATTTTATAAGTAATGAAGCACACCTTGGAAAGTTTTCTCCCTTGTACATGTGACTATGAGAATGACAAGTCCTGTAGCAGCTTTCGTTTTCACAATGGTGACATTAAAATCTTCACTCAGTTTACCCCACAAAGCAACTCTTGTTGTGATCGAGCTGAAAATAACCATATTAAATAGTACAGAGAATAAAATGTCTTTGCTATTATTTATTCACAAACATATATCATACAAGTAGTGAACAATAACTATGACCAATTATTGATTATACTAAGTATTTAAATACTTACTAACCAGTGGTAATCTCTACATCTCTTTTTTCCCAACCCACTCCAACAGTTTCAATGTTGTTACATCCAATAACGTCTGTAATATATTAAAAACTTACATCAATGAAGTTTAAATCTATAAACATAAATTTAATAATAAAATTGGATATGCAAAGGGTTTAAAATACCTGATAAAGTTGTGTCGTCGTTGACATGCGAGTGTACTAAACCGGCTGAAATTAATTGGAAGCCATTTTTCGGGATGCCGACGGTATCTTCTTAATTTTTAATGGAAGTGAATTTCTGGAAGATGATCTTGATATCATTTGTGAGAGGCCTGAAATTTCCAACACTTGGAAACAACTTTAAATTTTTTAATTTCATATAGAACACCCTCATGCAATAGACTCTTAAATTTTGGGACAATATTGCTCCAGATGCTTGCATGAATCAGATTTTCCTACCGTTAATAAAAACTCAATTTTATGTGAAAGTGTAAATATGTAGAACAGTTTTTTTTTCAAGATCACTTTCATTTACCTCTTCATCGATGATCAAAATCATATCAAGACTAATTAATTGTTCTCTTTTTTTGTTATTCAAGGATTCCCACATCCTACAAATCCTGATCCTTATGATGAAATTATTATTATCATCGTTGAGATTTTTGAGATGAGTGAACTCCATTAATCTAAAATGATGTTTCAGTTCCAAGAAAAAAGATGCCAGTGATAGTAAGGAAGTAAATAAATTATTATTTCTATTGAGAACATGGAATACAATGTTTTAAAGTCATTAATTTTTAGTTATAGTTACAAAGAAGTTGGATAAACCTCATCAAGAATAATAATGAAGATTAAGAGCCATCAATAATTCACTTGTGGTTACAAGAGAAGTTGAAAAAGTATCAACTAAGGGGCCATTTATCAAATACTCATCCGGTAAGTGCTTATCAATAAAATTTAACACTATTATTTACTTAATGGGTAATATTTTAGTCCACCAAAACGACATCGCATGCAACAATTTACCCGATATGTGCTTACCGTGGTAAGAGTCGTCGCCCTCACTTACCAGGTAAGACTCTTGGTCTTTGTCTCGCTCTTTCAGAGTAAAATTCTTGGTCCTTACCATATTCATCCGGTGAGGTAACGTAACTTTGTAAGCGCTTACCTGAGTAAGTATTTAGTAAACGGCCCCTAGGTATATTGATGAAGATTAGAATGTGTCATTAATCATAGTTGTGGTTACAAAGAAGTTGGAAAGTAAGATATTAAATAAAATGGATACCTTCTCATTCTAAACTTCCGTACAAAGTTTTAAGTTCAATACATCAAATAAATGTAGAAAGTGACCAAACTGTGGTGCTTTTTAGACAAGCAGATAAAATAACTAAGGGCTGTTTACTAAACACTTACTTGGTAAGTGCTTAACGCATAAATTTCCTTATCGGATGAACATAAGAACGACCAATAATCTTACCGAGTAAGAACGATAAGAAGGATGGAGAGTCTTACACGGTAAGTGAGGATGACGACTCTTACCCAGGTAGACGCTTACCTAGTAAATTGTTGCATTCGATATGTTTTGATGTACTAAAATCTTACGCATCTAAATAAATTATAGTGTTGACTCCTATTGATAAGCGCTTACCGGGGTAAGCATTTGGATAAACGATCCCTAAGAGTATCGTCAACACTTGAAAAGCTTTCTCATTTACTCGTAAACATTAATATGTTAGTCATCAAAATGAAAATTGTTGCAAATTTCGTTCCTCCGATGGAGTATATGATCTCATTGCAGATCCATAATTAATCAGATCGAGAACACAACGTACATTCAACAAATCAAACATCAAAAAACATTAATTGATCTAGAAAACATTGGATCGGCGTGATTGAGAACTCATATGTAAACATCAGAAATCACAAATTTCTTTGTCGTTTAAAGAAATTAATTTGAAAGAAAGTAACCTACTATATCACCAACCTCCTCTTGTATCGGTGCATCATTGCACAAAACATGAAATGGCACACTATAACAAAATGGGGTTTATAGAACACTCCCAAATTCTAAGTGTCCTAATAGACCTCTTTATAGGACCAAAAAAATAAAGTGTCATATCTAAAGGTGTTGTAATAAGTTTATATGAYATTTTTTGACGCCGTAATAAGTTTTTTAGGACACTTTTAATATAAAACGTCCCATTATCAACTTTATAGGACACTATTTGAAAAATTATCCTATAAAAACAAATGTCTTATAAAAAATTGAGTTCATAGGACATTTTTTCAAAAGTGTCCTATAAAGTTGCTAATGCGACACTTTGTATTAAAAATGTCCTAAAAAACTTGTTAAGACGTCCAAAAGCGTCATATAAACTTATTACAACACGTTTAGATAGGACGCTTTATATTTTGGTCCTATAAATTCAGTCCTATAAAACGATCTATTGAGACGCTTAAAGATTGAGAGTATCCTATAAACCCAATTTTGTTGTAGCGCAACATTATGTTTAAACGTCAAAATAGAAGGTGATATGATATAACTCTATTAACCCAACCAAGAACATTTCCTATATATATCGTTCAGTTGCATGGTTATGCATTAGTCTTTAAAGCGTTGGTTGAAAATTTTAGTAGGAAAGTACGGGTATAGTTTCTTAAGGACAAGTCACAAGTATTTGAAAATTTCAAAATCTTTAAACCGTTGGTCGAAAAACAAAGTGATTCGATGTTGAAAACGCATATAGACTTTACAGTCTAGTAGAAGCAAGATAATTATCAGTCGTGATGTGATTTTTGACGAGGACAAAGCATGGACATGGTCGGACGATGATAAAAGAGATCCCAATAACGACTGATGAAATGGAAGTTGGTCAAAGTCATATACGTGATGAAGAAAACGATCAGGTACATACTCCAATTCATAACTCTGTATCACCAACAACATCATCACCCACATCTTTATCTTCGACATCTTCATACTCAAATGGTACCCCAGTGAGAATGCGAAATCTTAGTGACATTTATGAAGAAACACAACGGGTAGATGATGATGAGTTAGCAGATTTTGGTTTATTTGCTGATAGTGATCCAACTGATTTTTGAGAAAGCTTGTTAGGATAAGAAATAGAGAGAAGCTAGCCATAGATCAAGAAATTAAGTCTATAACAACCATAAGGGTGGTGCCTGATTGGTTTGACCTTGGCTCCAAAGGTCAAAAGTGCTCGGAGGTTCCAGGTTCAAATCCAAGAAGGAAGAAAAATCCCCTTGTGGCCACGGAGGTTCAAATGCGATGACTCCGGGTTACTTGCAAAGCAAGCAGGTGGTCGTCCTGAGATTAGTCGGCTCGCATAGCGAGTTGGATATCCACGTTAATAAAAAAAAAAAAGTCTATAACAAAAAATAACACTTAGGAATTAGTTGAACTCCCAACAGGGAATAAACCGATGGGCGTCAAATGGGTTTTACAGAACCAAATTAAATGAAAATGGTGATATAGAGAAGCACACTACCAAAAAACCCACTATTTCCCGCGCCCGTGATTGTTTTTCCGGCGGATTTTCCCCGTTTCCGGCAGATTACGGCCGCCGGAAAATCTTCGCCGGTTTTAAAAAAAAATCTTGATTAACTTAACAAATAATTAATTTTTTTTTTAAAATTTCCGGCGGAAACATTTCTCGCCGGAAAAATAATATTTTCTAAAAGATTTAATTTTTTTTATAAAAATTACCGGCAGATAAATCCGCCGGAAATCCGTCGGAAAAATATATATATAATAATATATTTTTTTAAAAAATAATATTTTAAAAAAGATTTATTTTTTTTTAAAATACCGGCGGATAAATCCGCCGGAAAAGTATATATATAATAATGTTTTTTTAAAAAAATAATATTTTAAAAAAGATTTATTTTTTTTAAAAATACCGGCGGATAAATCCGCCGGAAATATATATATATATAATAATATTTTAAATTTATTTTAAAATTAATATTTAAAACCTGTATTTAATACCTGTATTTAAAAACTGCAAATCTGTACAATACTAAAACTGAAAATAAAAAGGCGAAATAGAACTAAATATCATACATTAAAGTGAAACTACAATTATTCCAACCAAACAAAAATTAAATTGTTTCAAAGCGAAAGACAATATTGAATATGGTAGTGGCGGGGGGAAATATTGAGATTGACTGAGCTGTCTAACCAAAGCAGCCATATCTTGAAGTTGTCTATCCTGTTGGTCCTCCCTCTGTCGTCGTCGTTAAGCCTCCACCCGCTGTCGCTCCTCCTCCACCAAACGGTTCATTAAAGCCCAATACGGTTCATTAGAGCCCAATACGATTCCACCAAAGCCCAATACGATTCCACCAAAGCCCAATACGGTTCATTAAATCCCAATACGGTCCATTAAATCCCAATACGGTTCATAAAAGCCTAATACGGTTCATTAAAGCCCAACGGTTCATAAAAACCCAATACTTCCATTAAAGCTCAATTCGGTTCATTAAAGCCCAATACGGTTCATTAAAGCCCGACGGTTCGCCAAAAAGCCCAATACTTCCATTAAAGCCCAATACGGTCCATTAATACCCAATAAGGTCGATTAAAGCCCAATACGATCCATTAAAGTCCAATACGGTTCATTAAAACCCAATACGGTTCATTAAAGCCCAATACGGTTCATGAAAGCCCAATACGGTTCATTAGAGCCCAATACGGTTCCACCAAAGCCCAATACGATTCCACCAAAGCCCAATACGGTTCATTAAAACCCAATACGGTCCATTAAATCCCAATACGGTTCATTAAAGCCCAATACGGTTCATTAAAGCCCAATACGGTAAATTATTAATTTTTTTTAAAATTATCTAATTTTCCGCCGTTAATTCGCCGGAAAATGGTTTATTCTTTTTTTAAAAAATTATTTAATTTTCCGCCGGAAATAGTAATTTTTTTTAGAAAAATTATTTAATTATCCGCCGGAAAATTATTTATTCTTTTTTAGAAAAATTATTTAATTATCCGCCGGAAATCCGCCGGAAAATTATTTATTCTTTTTTTAGAAAAATTATTTAATTATCCGCCGGAAATTCGCCGGAAAATTGTTTATTCTTTTTTTAGAAAAATTATTTAATTATCCGCCGGAAATGGTAAATGTTTTTAGAAAAATTATTTATTTTTCCGCCGGAAATGGTAAATGTTTTTAGAAAAATTATTTAATTATTTATTTAATGATCCGGTTATAAGGTTAGAAACTATTCGATTAATTATTGTTTTAGCGACACAAAATGAGTGGACAATCCATCAAATGGATGTCAAGTCAGCTTTCTTAAACGGTCATCTAAAGGAGGAAGTGTATATCGATCAGCCACAAGGTTATATAAAACATGGAGAAGAGCACATGGTATGTCGTCCAAACAAGGCACTCTATGGGCTAAAACAAGCACCACGTGCTTGGTATAGCCGCATAGATGGTTATTTTTTGGAGCATGGATTCAGAAAATGCCCAAACGAGCACACACTTTTCATCAAAGAACTCAATACTGAATTATTGTTCGTCTGCTTATATGTGGATGATTTAATCTTTACGGGAAATAGTTCAAAGATGATTCAAGAGTTCAAAGACTATGAAATCTGAGTTTGAAATGACTGATCTTGGGATCAGGGGCGGAACACAAACTTTCTAACCGTAGGGGCCGGAACTAGCATATTATATATCTCAAAGGTACCAAAAATACATTATCCAAAGTTATAACATAGTAAAACTTTAAAACTAAACGTTAAATATAAACATGTGAAACATCGCAAATCAAAGTGGAACCCGTCTATCTTTCGCGACCTTGAACTCATCCACAATTTCCTCCAAACTAATCTTCTCAGCTACTTCCCTTTCGATGAACAAAAGTAACGAGTCATTTAGAAACTCATCATCCATTTTATTCCGTATTATTGTTTTCACAATATTCATTGCTGAAAACGATCTCTCGGTTGTCGCGGTAGAAACTGGAAGAGTAAGTAATAGACTTATTAATCGATAAATAAGATCAAAAGTGGTTTCTCTTCTAGTCCTTACCAACCATTGACCCAATGCTGAAAGAGATGTCAATTCCTTATAATCTACATGTTGAACGACATCAATAGTATAATGCTGAAGTTGCATTTTCAGAATTGTTCTCTCATGATCACTGAAATCTTCAGGATAAAACTTCTCTACAAGTTGTCGTACATCAAGACWTCTAAAAGTCTCGTACGCATTTTTAGGATCTAGAGTTGAAGCAAGACAAAGGATCTCCATGGAACTATCACTGAAACGATGATCTAATT
>NC_037543.1:4921497-4936523 GCF_001531365.2 Cynara cardunculus var. scolymus
GTTGTTTCTTCGGGATCTTGAGAAGATGAACTAGCATGCTTTCTTTTAAAAAACCCATGAATGGTAGATTGATTTTTCATCTTTATCTACATAACAGTTTTAGTGTTACTGTGTTAGATAATATGATTTCAATTCATATTGGAAATTTAGAATACACCTAAATCACCAAAAATCACCTAAATCACCTAAATCACCTAATACACCTAAATCAGTAAATCACCTAAATCACCAATACACCTAAATCCCTAAATCAGTAAATCACCATATAACCAATTTCAGTAAATTTAGCCCTAATAATCACCTACCTAAATGCTAAATCAGTAAACTGTAATGTAAATCACCACTTTTGGGTTTTGATTTCAAAACAAAAGGTGCAAGTTAAGTGCAAGTGTGCTATGTGGTAGGCTGTAAAACAGTAGCAAACTAGCAAAAGTGCAGAACTCAGTGACTGAGAAGTGAGAAGGACGGACTTACCTACGGCTCGGGATCGGGAGTTACCGTGCTGGCCGCCGCCTCCGCCTGCAGACCTCGCCTCCGCCTCCGCCTGCCCTGCTCGCCTCCACCTGCGCCTGCCCTGCTCGCCTCCGCCTCCGCCTAAGTCGCTAACGATGATCGCCCAATCGCCCTCCTCGTCCAGTCGTGAGTCACACAGGCTGCAGTCCACAATGGATTACACCTCTCGTCCTCTCGCCTAGTCGCTGTCGCCTCTCGGGAATGGATTTGGAAGGGGGAGGCCGGTTGAAAATTTTTGAATTGAGCAAGGTAATGGATACACTGTTGTATGCTAAGTGGGAAAAAAATCACAGGGCCAGGTCCCCTATAGGCCCACTAAGCGGTCCGCCTCTGCTTGGGATGCTTCATTACTTTCTTGGCATTTAAGTCAAGCAAAGAAAATATGAGATTGTGATTTCACAAAAGAAATACGCACAAGAAGTATGAAAATGTTTTCACATACAAGACGCTCCTCTAGTCCCACACCAATGGAAGTCGAATTAAAGCTATCGAAAGAATCAAGGGAACGTGAGGTTGATAGCAAAATCTTTAGGAGTTTAGTCGGAAGTTTAATGTATTTGTCAGCCACATGCCCAGACATAGCATTTGCGTTGAGTTTGATCAGCAGATTCATGGAAGCACCTAAATTAAGCGATTGGGAAGCAGGAAAAAAAAAATACTTCGTTATGTAAAGGGGATCGTGGACCATGGAATCTGCTATCAAAAGGTGAGTAATTATTCTAAGTTGGTTGCTTATGGAGACAGTGATTACGGTGGTAGCATAGATGATAGTAGAAGTACTTCGGGCTATGTTTTCAATATGGGATCTGGTGCAATCTCCTAGCAATCCAAGAAACAAAAGGTGGTTGCTCTATCTACAGCAGAGGCCGAATACATGTGCACAACATTGGTGGGATGTCAAGCTATGTGGATGCGAGGAATTCTGGAAGAACTTAAACATCCTCAAGAAGGACCAACGACAATATACTGCGATAATAAGTCTGCAATAGCCCTATCCAAGAACCCAGTATATCACGGAAAAATCAAACACATTCGCATCAAATATCATTTCACAAGGGAATTGGTGAACCTTGGCCAAGTCGAGACTATATTCTGTAAAACAAATGATCAAGTTGGAGATGTTCTCACCAAGGCTTTAAACGTTGGAGACTTCAAGAAGTTGAAAGCAAAGCTTGGAGTAGTCCAAGTCTAGTTTATGGGAGAGTGTTAAGAAGTGTGATTCTAAAAAAAGAAGATATATTGATTTCTTGGTTCCCCTCCAAAGTTTCTTGTTTCCACCAACATATATGGTCTGATGAATCAAAGGCGGTACAAGGTCCAATTCGTGGGTATACTTAGAGTTATGGCCAGTTGTATGCAACCAGACAAATGGAGCATATATATATGATCTCATTAGGCTGTGTTAAACTTAACGTTGAAGAACCAGTACCAATACATTAACATGCATTTGTCATGATGATATATGTGAACAGTTGTATATATGGAAATTGACATTGCTTAAAACAAATCGTATTCCAAAATGTTGGAGGAAATGGCGTCTGCAAGATCTTCAATGAAATCAGAGTTTCTTCTTAAAGAGTTAGCCATTTGTTCAACTAAGACCTCATCATATTTCAGCATCTCCATTGGAGAGTTTAACCTTCTGTTGCTAGTCTGATTGGGTTCTTTCTCCATGCTTTGGTGGTTGTGCTCTCCTTCATAAGTGACGACTAGAAGATGGGCATCATCCACACTTCTTTGTACCTGAAAAAGAAGCAGACGACAATATTTAACTAGCTAGTTCAATCGTCTTGTTTTCATCTCTCTTTTAAGTCAAATACATATGCTTTCTAATGCTTTTAGATTATTTGAATGTTTTTGAACAAATGACAGATGGATCACCTTCTTTTTGACTGGGCAGGATGGTGCAAAAGAGCACTTGTAGTAAGCTCTAGGTGAAGGGTTATCTCTGGTCACTTTCTGCCCATACTTTCTCCACTGATATCCATCTTTTACCACCTAAACTTTCAACAAAACTAAAACTTAATTCCATAATTTACATAAATATTAAAACTCTTCAGATGAGCTGAAAGACATGTTAAGTACCATGCTTTTATCAGATGGATCATCTGTCCGTCTATAAACTCTTGTGACACCCCCGTTTGTCCTTTTCAACGATCCTCGATGAAGATTTTCCGTCCTCCCACTTGTGCTGCCCTCCTCGCACTCGACAAACTTTCTTTTATTTAGATTATTGACCAATAAATCATGGTCTTGCATTAGTTTGTTTACTTGGTTTTGGAGGGTGTTGTTTTTGTCCCAAACTGTTGTTAGCTTCTCCCTTAGCTTCTTGTTCTCCAAGCTCATCCGGGTTAAATCATCATTCATCTGTTGCTATATATGTACATAAGAAGACGATATAATATATAAACCAAATACACACACATACATATATGTATACTTACCGGGGTATCATCGGTTTTGTGGAAGGGAGTGACGTTAAGATCTATGCCAAGAGATGTATCCACCATTGTTTTTAGCCAAACCTAATAATTATGTTGGTCAAGGGAGTGAAGAATCCAAGATTTGGGATTCAAATTTTTATAATAGAAAGAATTACAAGTCACGGTCTTTTTCTTTCTTTTCTTTGAGGGATGTGCATGCAGAAATTTCCAGGAAAGAGATGGCTTGTTATTTATTGTTAGACAACTACTTGTTGGTGCGCATACGTATATTTATCAATATAATATGTATATATTTCAGGGAATATAAAATCACACATATATATGTATATATATATATATATATGTATATATATATATATATATATGTATGTGTGTGTATATATACATGTATATATATATATATATATGTGTGTGTGTGTGTGTAGAATGCTCTTGAAATTACTACAAWTTTTCCTAGTAATAATATAATCCTTGATCGATTCAACAGCAATTAATCATTAGATTGTTTTATTTATAAAATTAAATAAATAATAATATAATGATAGTAAATTTATAAACTTTGTTGTCAAAAGAACAATTTAATATGAAAATGTCGTTTCTACAAAGATATCTTGCATATAATGTTTGTAAAATTATGGCTTTCCTTTTATGGGACTCCAAATGCCTTCTTTATTCATATCAACAATATATATATATATATATATATATATATATATATATAGTTTGTTTCAAATTGCAACTCATAACATCTGTATAACCAATGCAATCTAATATATTGAAATATTTATATAAATGATGAAAGTTTATTTATTATAATTTAAATATTTATATTAATGAATATGATTCATTAATTATGATCAATACTTTATATTAGTAAACAATCAAAACTTCTATGAAATCACATATTAATCAAATGAAATGGACGGTTGAGATTGAGTTGTTTAGTTACACAAATGTCATGAGTTGTATAATAACCAACCTCTATATAAAGTTATATTTCAAATACAACCATGTCCATTTGTACAACCAATGCAACCCAATTAATTGAGATATTAATAGAAATGATGAGAGTTTTATTTATTATGATTTAAATATTTATGGAAGATGAATATGTTAATTAATTATGATCAATACTTTATATTAGAAAACAATCAAAACTTCTATAAAATCACATATTCATCAAAATAAATGGATGGTTAAGATTGAGTTGTATTGGTTGTACAAATGTAAAATGTTGTATATATATATATATATATATGGCTAAGTTATTTTATTAACTCTATTTTTAGGGTTAACTAATGTTAATCTAATGGACCAATAAGATTCATTACTTGTGGTAGGTTTCAATAAGACATTGATTATGGGATGAAGGACAATAGGGTCAATTATACATACATATAAGTTATATTTTGTTTTATTTAATGAGTGGTTACAATTTAATAGTTGTTTGATTATTGGGATTATGATCAGTTATTCAAATTATACAATGTATTATTATTAAATAAAATTAATCTTGATGAATTTGTTAATGAGTGAAGAAATCAAAAGTAAACATTTTTTAAAATGTAAATATTGATATACACAACGGGTAAATTGTTAATCTGAGTGAATATATCACAAGTAAACATTTTTGAATCGTATTGTTAATTCGTTTTCGGTGATATGACCGGTATGGAGGAAAATATCGTGAAATCTCCGGTGAACATATATGAACATTGTTCAAATATTAATGAACATACTCATATTATTCATATCAATGAAAATAATCACATTGTTTACAAGTGAACCCATGTTTATAGGGGGATGCCCATGTGAATGTTAATGTCCATAATGATGGAGATTTTTCTGTTAATGACAATATATTAATGTTCACATTGTTCATATTAATGAACATAATCACATTGTTATAAGTGAACCCCATGTTCATATCGGAGGATGCCCATATGATATTAATGTCTATAATGATAATTTTTTTTATTAATGATAATAGATTGATGTTAAATACGAACATTAATGTCATTAATGAGCAGTTACAAATATATCGTGTTAATTTTGTGCACCAATACTAGTCTTTAATCTTTGTAATCTATGGACAAAATTTAGTGGAATTTTTGTAACAAATTAAAAAATGATGCTTAATTAACATAGGTGAACAATCATAAACAAAGGGTAATTTTGGAAAAAAGTAGGAAGGTTTTGTTTTAGCATTAATTACTTTTTCGGTAATTACTCTATCGTTTCGAAACTTCCATCAAGCTTTAATTATTCTTTCATTTATTAATATGTAATGTTTAACTTATGAATGACGTAAATTAATGAACAAATTGTTATATATGAGTAACTTATTAACATTATTCACCAATGAAAATATATCATATATGAAAATGGTCATTAGTAAACACATACCAGAATGTGTACGTATGTGTAACTAGTGAACAATGTTCACCAATGAACAAGGAACAATGTAACTCTATCATAATATGTTAAACACACATACAAATTTCATTTGTGAAAGATATCCATCATAATATGTTAAACACACGATCAAATTTCATTTGTGAATGACATCCATCATAATATGTTAAATATACATACAAATTTGAAAAGAGCCAAATTTTAGAAACAATGTAACTCACATATTTTGTAAACATATTCTTACTAAAAACATTTTTAAATATTGCAAATTAATTACCGGCAGTTTAGTGGGTAAAAACTATCCGTAACCGTTTATTAAATTATTTGCATAAAACATCAGAAACACGGTGAATTAAATTAATTAGTGGATGATTATTATTGGTGGCCATTACTGTTTAATTAAGTGTTAATTAGCCCATTTTTTATTAATGTCTAAAAAATTAGTGGTGAATCATCAGCGGACAAGACCCGTCGATGATGACCCAAACCGCCTGTAATCCATGCGTCGATGATTTGATTATTGGCTATTTTTTTGGGACATCATCTATTTGATAAATATTACCGGCGAATTACTTGTAAAAGGTACATATTTTATAGTGTGAACTTTATTTAAATAAATGCCTGTAGAATATTTATCTTTTTAAGTTATTTAATTCTACATTTAAAGGTTGAAGGTGACTCGTATAAGCTTGCACCTAACATAAAATAGACTACAATATATATGGTATATATGACATCAAGTGCAATGACAACATAAGAATGACATAATACGTTTACTAACATATTTTAATTAATTTTCCCCATTACGCAACAAGAAATATGTGTTACAAGTATGCATAGTGGGTACATGAAATTATATGTTTTTAATCAATAAAGTTTTCGTTTCAATAAATCAAAGTTTATACGTTTATAAATATCATGATGATACTGACATAAACTATACAAACCATAAAATATCGAACCATCAGATAAGTAAATGCTAAAAAAATCATTATGTTAAATCCTAAGTACAAAATACGTAAGATAATCAATATACTATATTAAAGGTATGCACATACAAAGTATGAAGGTTTAAACCTCATCAATTTCGTGATCTTCGCTAGTATCATGAAAAACGAGTGCTTTTAAAAAGAGTGTAAGCAATCACATACCTAATTATAAATTTATGATCTCTAAAGAATGACAAAGAAACATTGTGTCATTGTTTGTTTTTTAGTGGTACGATCAAATGATCGTTAATATGGAACGGGTAAAATAGTATTTGAGTTGTATATAAGAAATTTTTAGTTCATAAACTTGAAAAGTTTGTCATGTTTGTTTTAAAATTGAATTATCCGACGACATATAAACAAACGAATTGCAAAGAAAATGCTAATTCTTTCTTTTCTCTTAAGAAAAAGTCATCATATCTAACAATTCATCATCATACGTCTTCTAGATGAAGAATCTCCTGTCGTCGTGAACTATTTCCGTCTTATTACTTTGTTGACATGGTCAATGGCTTCACATGTACTACACCTAGTGTGAGTTTTTCAACATGGGTTTCTTCTTAGTCTCTAGAAACTTCATTCGTAAGAAATTGTTGAAAACGAGTACTTATTTACCATTTAGTATTTTTTTTCCTTTTTAGTTTGGCCGCTTTTATATACTTGCAATCTTCTAGGGGTGTACAAAAAATCGTCAACCCGTGAAACCCATCCAACCCAACCCGCCTAACCGTCCACCCGCCAATTATGAGGGTTGGAATTGGGTTGGGCCTAGCTTAACCCGCCAACCCGCCGCTAATATTTTTATAAAATTTTTTATATATATATATGTTTATTATGTGTATATATATATATATATATATTAATAATGTATAAATTTTTATATAATTTTATTAATATTATGTTTGCATTTCATTTTAGTTAAACGTATAGGTTACCAAAAAAGATTTACGATCAAAGAATGATGATGAATAATCTAATTAATAAGAGAAAAATATTGAAAACTTTTTTCCTGCAACAACAAATTGATATGTTGGAGAATATGAATGATATTGATAGATATTTGGTTGATGAATCCATCAATCTAAATACTCCGTTATTTTGTGTTATACTTTAGTGGAAAGAAAAATGATTAGCTATAGCATTTCGCTACAACAACATTAGATCTTATATGATGCTTAGAATGACTAACCGTCCTAATATGATACTTTATAGGACGAAACAAGAAAAATGTCTTATCTAAAAGAGTTGCAATATGTTTATAGGATGATTTTGGGCGTCTTAACAAATTTTATGACGTTTTTAAAATAAAATGTCGTGTTGGTTATTTTATACGACACGACTTAAAAAATTGTCATATGAACAAATGTGTCATATAAATAGATGAGTTTACGAGACACTTCTCAAAATAATTTTATAAAATAACTAATACAACATTTTATTTAAAGATAATTCTAAAACACTTGTTAAAACGTCAAAAAACGTCTTATAAACCTATTGTAACATTTTTAGATAGAATGTTTTATAGTATGATTTATAAATTTAAGTTTTATATATTATTTCATTCGTCAAATTATATATATATATATATATATATATATATATATATTATGGGGAGCGTTCAAATAAAAACCACTCAATTTGTAAAAACCGTGAAAACCTTATTCAACCAATCATAATTTTTTATTTTGTTCATTTTTTGTAATTATAAGAGGTTGATTAACCATTTTTATTGTATTGGATGTTAATTATGGATATTATCATTTTCATTATTTTAATTTTAGAGAAATACATGAAACAATTTCATTAAAATTTCATTAAATATTATATGAAACAATTTCATAATCATATATGAAACAAATTCATCAAAAAAAAATATTATATGAAACAATTTCACAAGATTAAACAATTTTATAAAAAAATTTCATAAGATTAAACAATGAAATCGATGTATGAGGGTGATTTGTACATATTTTACAAATGAGAGTGATTTTTATTTGATCGCTTCTCTATATAGTATGGTCTATAAACTTAAGTTTTATTTTTTTTAGAACTCAATGATTATCCTAATTATAGTTTATATTTTTTATATTTAAAATGAGATGTTTATCCTATATTTGATTATGTTTATCTGCAGTTAGTTACATGAATCCAAACATGAAGCTTTAGTAAGTTGTACTTACGCACTGTTTGGTTGTAATTTTGAAATTTTAAGTAATATACATCAATAAACAATATTTCATGCATAAAAAATGGTTTTTAAGAGTTTATATTAAATGTTTTATAATATAGTATAGATGTACAAATAAGTAATGCTTACAAATTAAAAATTTTTAGTTCTTGTATATTCTTATTTAATTTTACTTATTGTATAATTTGGTGCGAGTACACTTCTAGTATTTTGAAAAATGATTATAGTTAATTGAAAGGAAAGAAGTTTGACAATCACATATAAAGCTGTTTTAATAAATAATAGAAGTTCTTTAAAGGGTCAAATCAGATAACAATAAATAAACAATAAGAACAACAATATATAGATTAAATCATCATTTATATTGATAAAATTTTTCGATACATGTTTTCTCACTCTATTATCTCTCTGTAGAATATTACAACATGAGTTCTTCTTGTATGTATCTATCTCTTACAATTACTATTACAAAGTTATTTATATGATTGACTAAACGTACAAGTCAAACTACTATTAATCACAATCTTGACTTTTTTGCTAACTATGTTGACTTTAAGCTTTAACCTCTTCAATCTTTAAGTTCGGTGATCTCAGATACAATAATATATGACCTAATTAACATGTGATACTGAAATATTTTACTATCATCCGAAAACCAATTTTGAAACTTTATATACAATATCAAAATAGATGTGATAAGTACACAAATTTGAACGAATTCTCGGGTTTATATAAGTTAATGGTTGAACAAAAATAGAAGATATAAAATGTTGTTTTATTCTTATTACGAAAATGTAGTAGCAATCAATTATACATTTTCTAGATGAAGAATGTAGTTGTCATGAATTAATTCTCTCCTATTAATTATGTTTGTTGATATGGTCAATGTCTTCATATAAACAAGACGTATTAATTGTGGGTGCAAAATCATAATCACAATGTAGTTTCTGGGAATTGGAGTATATAATCGTACTATGCTGCAAGCTTCTATATGGCTTTTTGCAATACACACTACAATAAAATCAGGTTTATAAGATACTATTAATTTCTAAGCATCCTAATAGATTTTTTTATAAGACTTAGTTTATCGGACCAAAAAAATAAAGTGTCCTATCTAAAGGCGCTGTAATAAGTTTATATGACGTTTTTTGACGTCGTAATAAGTTTTTTTTAGGATACTTTTAATATAAAGCGTCTCATTAGCAACTTTATAGGACATTATTTGAAAATTTGTCTTATAAAAACAAGTGTCCTATAAAAAATTGAGTTTATAGGACATTTTCTCAAAAGCGTCCTATAAAATTGCTAATGCTACACTTTGTATAAAAAAATGTCCTAAAAACTTGTTAAGACGTCCAAAAACGTCATATAAACTTATTACAACACCTTTAGATAGGACGTTTTATATATTGATCCTATAAATTAAGTCCTATAAAACGGTCTATTGAGATGATTAGAGATGGGAACGTCCTATAAACCAAATTTTGTTGTAGTGACAGTGTAACAGTGAACTACGTAGTCTAGCAAATTATGAATTGTATATATTATCGAATTATGCAAAAAAGAAAAGAAGCACTGCAGTACTTTCTAGAATGGCCGAAACTGGGGTTTGGATAATTATGAGTACCCAGACGAGCTAATGCTCGATTATTCCCATAAAGCCTTGAAATTAGCAGTCGAGAAACTAGTGACTAATGGGATCAAACCAAAGTATTACCAGTAGAGTTGTAAAGATACCCCAAAAATTATGAATCTGGAGTTCGTGGAAAAATAAATGTAGGAAAAGCCATCTACTTGGCATTTTTTTGAAGAATTGTTCATACCGACAAAACAATGGTTCAAAAAGTTTTATTGCTCATTGTAGAAAGAATTGCGTACTTCAATCTCATTAAGGGAAGTACCAGGAAGGTATTTTTCGACAAACTTTTCATTTTTACCTCCCAAAAACTTCTCAGAATTCCACTTCACCAAATCGTCCAACAATTAATCATCTATTGGTCGAATTTAACAACTGATAAATTGAGGAAGTAAATGGGCTGTTCACATCTATCTAGGGGGTATAAGCTATTAATCTTTTTGCTCAACCAATTTATTGCATGCTGAGTAGTGAAATAAAAATGGATAAAAAAAAATTCTAGTCCAAACCAAAGGAATTCAATGTATCCCATTCGTCTAAAAATGAGACGTATAGATACTCGTCTTCTTCCAGAAGGATAGAACAATTCGTTATGTGAAGACAAACTCTTTGAACCCATACAACAAGTCATAGACAATGTCTAAAAACGGAGTCCACCCATACACATTTCAATCATTGTGTTGTCCTTGACCCCAATAATGGTCTTGACCACTAAGTACTATAATTAGTCTACACCTTGATAATATTGAGATCAACGAAAGCGAAAACAATAAAGGAGATGAAAAGACCTAAAACGGAACAATGTTTGAGAATTATTATTTGCGAGTGTTTCGATCACTATTTCTATTGATAACATTACATGGAACGGTCAATAAAATAAAGAATTTTAAAGATGGATTCTCGGAGTACAACAACAAGCATAAATAGTATTTTAATCAACGATAAAAGTAAAACGTTTTGAAGTTTGCCTGATGAATTCACAACTTAAAGAGATCAAAACTCTAGAAACATGTGTTCATGCGTTATACTAAATCAAATCAAGCTTAATTACGTAATACATAAGAGTCTAAAGTGGCTCGGGTATGATAGGTATAATGTATGCGAATCTTGTTTTCTATTCCGAGGGAGGCTATATACGTAAAGACGACCTAACTGTTAGACAATTAAGGCGATGACTTAATGGTTCATAATGATAGAGACTTGATGCATTTAATATATCTCATAACACTTAATATTTTGAATAAATTTTATCACCAGATTTGCCAAAAAGTCAAAGTAGCCAGTAGGTAATACGTTTTTTTTTTATATATTTTTTGTTTTTTAAAGTTATAAATGCTTATAACCACAAATCTTTTAATAATTCTTACTTTATTAACCACATTTTTCAAGAGAAAACTAAGGAAAATTATTTAATGATATCCAAAAACTTCTCGTTCATAATATTTTGCCCATTTTAGCTCTTGTTTCCCTTACTCTTATTTTTATTTATTGTTAAATTATTTAATCTATAAGTGTTGTTTCATTTTGTTTTTAAAATAAATATTAACTTTAAATACAAAATATGTTTGTGATATATATATATATACACACACAAACATACACTACTAAAAAATGGAGTTTTTCCGACGGCAATATCCCTTAGAAATTCGTTGGAAAAACGAGTTTCCGTCGGATTTCCTAGAAATATTGCCGTCGGAAAACCCCCGCCGCTAAATGCAATTTCCGGCGGAATTTCAAACAAATTTGTATTTCCGTCGGAAAACCCCCGCTAGAAATCCGTCGAACAGTTTTATAATATGTTATAATTTTTTTGAGTTAATAAGAATAAGCTTTAGAAAATGTGATTAGTGTTACCCAACAGAATTTCCTTCGGAAATCCGTCGGTAGTTTGATTTCCTTATTTTTAATTTTTATTCAAAATAATAACCGGTTTTATTTTAAAAAATAAAAATACAAACTTCTGATGGATTTCCGTCGGTAATTATATTTAAAAGATGTTTTTTTCTTATTTAAAAATATGAAATGTTTTTTTATTTTTAATAAATGAAAATATTTTACTGACGGCTATTCCATCGGAAATCCATGACATTATATTCATGATTTAAAAGCACAAAAGATTCATACATATATTTTACAGAAGCGTGAAATTGAAGTAGGTGATAAAGTAAGACGGAGTTCGAACACATATCTAGGGTAAGTAAATGAATGGGCAATCTTGGTCCTATTGACAATTAAAGCAAACTTGTATGCTATTTTATCTTCTTATCCTCGATAGAAATTAAGGGCGTTGAATGTTGTAGTGGCAAAATTGAGAACTCAAACCCAAAACCAAGAACATGATCGAATGCTTTTTTACAATGCATGCAAGAGATTAAAAAATCTCAACTGGAGTAAGCAAAACTACATTATAGGAGACAAAAAAAGACAAAAGTAAAGAAATTCTAGGCAGAGATTGAGACTTGGGAGACAGAAAAAGCGAGAAAAGGAGATAGGAGAAGATGAATAACTTGGAGTTAAATGTGAAAACAAAATTACTGATATGAACTTATACGAAAAAGAGCCTATATTGAGAAAAAAGAAATCAATAATTCTCATGGTTATAAGATGCCATATTAAAGGTTTTATGATTCTCTTTACAAACTGATATGAAAAAGAGCCTAAAAATTGAGAAAAAAGAAAGCACAAACCAAGTACATTTAAGCCTTACGTTTGAAAATATAAACATCTCTATACTTTTTTATGTTATCCAACAAAAATGATCCTACTGAAACAATACCTCAACCTATAAAAAGAAAAAGAGCCTAAATTGAGAAAAAGAAAGCACAAACCAAGTTCATTTAAGCCTTACGGTTGAAAATATAAACATCTCTATGCTTTCTTATGTGATCCAACAAAAAATATCCTATTGAAACAATACTCAACTTATAGAAACTCTTCACCTCGTACTTAATCTCCTACTAAAGAAATTGATAGAAAAATCTATCATCTAGTTCCTATGTGGATTTATGATGAAAACGCAACAAAACTCACTTGGTGAACAATCCTCTGTTGTTAATCCATGGTTGTTGTCAATAGGCATATAATTCATATATGTTGTGAATCCCTTCTTGCATAGGCCAGAGAGTAGCTGTTGATCGATAGAAGAAAAGACGTTCAAATAGGAGGGGGGGGGATGATTTAGTTTAAAAGGAAGGAAAATACATAAATTGAGGAAAAAAAATATGGAGAACCTTGATCGAAGTAAAAAAAAAAAAAACCTATGCAAGAGCCGGAAAAGATGAGAGGAGAGCATACAAGTAGTTTATAACCCGGAGATGGAGATGGAGATGGAGAACACATATTGATCCTAATCCCTATAAAAATGGCTACCTTGATCCTACCCCTCCTCTCAACTGTAATTCCTAATAATAATCTACACTAGTCGCACTCGTATCATTTCTTACCCTACTCTTGTCCTTCATCGTAATTACAAATCCCTAAAACATATTGTTACTCGTCCTACACCTTCCCACAACTACCGGTCCCTATAAAAATCCTAATCTACAGTTCATATTAGAAGTCATATAGTCCTTCACCTCATGTGTTCTAGCACTCATGCCATTGGTAGTTTTGATACTTGGATCTCAATCCTTGCGTTCATGGGTGTTGTTGGAGTTGCATATCGACTAGACTTTGACAACTTTTTCTTAATATATGTTGGAATCTTCTTTATCTCCTAGAGGTCCACATATATATTCTCACATTGTATTAAAGTTAAGTTCTACCATTCTGGAGACTCGACACTCTAGGAAATTTATAATCGTCTAGTCTCCTCTCGACACTCTGTGTCTAGCCTCCATTTGGACCTTTTCTCCTTAATATATGTTCCAAAAAGTAATTAATCTAATGGGGTTCCAAATATATTGTCGCAAATGTTGAGCATTACGCCCTAAGGTACGATCCCAAAAGTCCTTGCTAGCCATCAGCAAAATTTATTTGATTCCTAACCTATATATGGACTGATGAATCAAAGGCGGTACCAGTTCCAATTGTGGGTATACGTAGAGTTATACCAATTATATGCAACCTGACAAATCGAGCATTTATATATATATATATATATATATATAGACTTGGGATCATGTGAGACCAATGGTTTTTTGTGAGACCCGTAAGACCAATTCTCAACCCTTGGATTATATTTACAATCGTCAGATCTGAACATTTATAAACGCCACGAGACTTCTCACTAATTACGAAATTGCCACCTTGCAACTTTGCAACCATTAGATCATTAATTTATAAATTTGATCAATGAACATAAATTGGTCTTACGGGTCTCACGAAAAACTATTGGTCTCACGTGAACCTAACCCTATATATATATATATATATATATATATATATATGATATCATTAGGCTCTGTTAGACTTAACGTTGAAGAACCAGTACCAATAAATTAACATGCATTTGTCATGATGATATATGTGAACAGTTGTATATATGGAAATTGACATGCTTAAAACAAATCGTATTCCAAAATGTTGGAGGAAATGGCGTCTGCAAGATCTCCAATGAAATCAGGGTTTCTTCTTAAAGAGTTAGCCATTTGTTCAACTAAGACCTCATCATATTTCAGCATCTCCATTGGAGAGTTTAACCTTCTGTTGCTAGTCTGATCGGGTTCTTTCTCCATGCTTTCATGGTTGTGCTCTCCTTCATAAATGACGACTAGAAGATGGGCATCATCCACACTTCTTTGCTACAACAGACTCTCCAAAATTCTCCAAAACGGAGAAAACATGAGAGAGTGTAAACAAAAATTGATTACAATGAGAGAAAACATATCATTTTTTGTTTT
>NC_037543.1:4938088-4948285 GCF_001531365.2 Cynara cardunculus var. scolymus
TAAAGTCATATTATAACATCGACTGAGATAAAGAATAAAATGAAATATTAAAAACACGATGTATCTCGCTGCATTGCACGAGTACTCTTCTAGTATCTAACAATTCATCATCATACGTTTTCTAGATAAAGAATCTCATGTCGTCGTGAACTATTTCCGTCTTATTACTTTGTTGACATGGTCAATGGCTTCATATGTACAACACTTAGTGTGAGTGTTTCAACATGGGTTTCTTCTTAGTTTCTAGAAACTTCATTCATAAGAAATTGCCGAAAACGAGTACTTATTTACCATTTAGTATTTTTTTTTCCTTTTAAGTTTGGTCGCTTTTATATACTTGCAGTCTTCTAGGGGTGTACAAAAAATTGTCAATCCGCGAAACCCGTCCACCCGCCAAACCGCTAACCCGCTTATTATGAGAGTTGAAATTGGGTTGGGCCTAGCTCAACCCGCCAACCCACGGCTAATATTTTTATAAAATTATATATATATATATATATATATGTTTATTATGTATATATATATAAGGGTATAAATTCTTATATAATTTTATTAATATTATGTTTGCATTTCATTTTGTATAGGTTATCAAAAAAGATTTATGATCAAAGAATGATGATGAATAATCTAATTAATAAGATAAAATTATTGAAAACTTTTTTGCCGCAACAACAAATTGATATGCTGGAGAATATGAATGATATTTGGTTGACGAATCCATCAATCTAAATACCCCGTTATTTTGTGATATACTTTAGTGGAAAGAAAATGTTTAGTTATAGCATTTCGCTATAACAACATTAGATCTTATAGGATGCTTAGAATGTCAAACCGTCATAATATGATACTTTATACGATAAAATAAGAAAAATGTCTTATCTAAAAAAGTTACAATATGTTTATATGATAATTTTGGGCGTCTTAACAAATTTGTATGATGTTTTTAAAATAAAATGTCGTGTTGGTTATTTTATACGACACGACTTGAAAAAGTGTCAGATGAACAAAGGTATCATATAAATAGATGAGTTTTCGAGACGTTTCTCAATTTTTTCTTATAAAATAACTAATATGACATTTTATTTAAAGATAATTCTAAAACACTTGTTGAAACGTCCAAAAACGTCATATAAACCTATTATAACATTTTTAGATAGAATGCTTTATAGTATGGTCTATAAACTTAAGTTTTATATATTATTTCATTTGTCAGATTATATATATATATAGTATGGTCTATAAACTTAAGTTTTATTTTTTTAGAACTCAAGGATTATCCTAATTATATTGTATATTTTTTATATTTAAAATGAGATGTTTATCCTCTATTTGTTATGTTTATCTGCAGTTAGTTACATAAATTCAAACATGAAGCTTTAGTAAGTTGTATTTACACACAATTTACTTGTAATCTTGAATTTTAAGTAATATACATCAATAAACAATACTTCATGAATAAAAAATGGTTTTTAAGAGTTTTTGTCAAATGTTTTACAATATATTATAGATGTACAAATCAGTAATGCTTACAAATTAAAAAAAACCAGTTCTTATATATTCCCATTTAATTGTACTTATTCTATAATTTAATTGGTACGAGTACACTTCATAAAAGAGACGTTGTTTGATTATGTGTATAGTTAATTGAAAAGAAAGAAGTTTGACAATCACATATAAAGCCATTTTAATAAATAATAGAAGTTTTTTGAAGGGTCAAATCAGATAACAATAAATAAATAATAAGAATAACAATATAGAGATTAAATCATCCTTTATATTGATAAACTCTTTCAATACATGTTTTCTCACTCTACAATGTCTCTGTAAAATATTACAACATGAGTTCTTCTTGTATGTATCTATCTCTTACAATTACTATTACAAAGTTATTTATATGATTGACTGAACATACAAGTCAAACTACTATTAATCACAATGTTGACTTTTTTGTTAACTATGTTGACTTTAAGCTTTGACATCTTCAATCTTTAAGCTCGGTGATTTCAGATATGACCTAATTAACATGTGATAATGAAATATTTTACTATCATCCGAAAACCAATTTTGAAACTTTATATACAATATCAATATAGATGTGATAAGTACACAAATTTGAACGAATTCTCGGGTTTATATAAGTTAACGATTGAACAAAAATAGAAGATATAAAATGTTGTTTTTTTTTATTACGAAAATGTAATAGCAATCAATTATACGTTTTCTAGATGAAGCATCTAGTTGTCATGAATTAATTCTCTCCTATTAATTATGTTTGTTGATATGGTCAATGTTTTCATATAAACAAGACGTATTAATTGTGGGTGCAAAATCATAATCACAATGATGTTTCTGGGAATTGGAGTATATAATCGTACTATGCTACAAGCTTCCATATGGCCTTTTGCAACACAAGCTACAAAAAAATCAGATTTATAGGATACTCTTAATTTCTAAACATTCTAATAGACCTATATAAGACTTAGTTTATCGGAACAAAAAAATAAAGTGTCATATCTAAAGGTGTTGTAATAAATTTATATGACGTTTTTTGAAGTCGTAATAAGTTTTTTAGGATACTTTTAATATAAAACGTCCTATTAGCAACTTTATAAAACATTATTTGAAAATTTGTCTTATAAAAACAAGTGTCCTATACAAAACTGAGTTTATAGGACACTTTTGAGAAAGTTGCTAATGCGACACTTTGTATAAAAAATGTCCTAAAAAACTTGTTAAGACGTCCAAAAGCGTTATATAAACTTATTACAACACTTTTAGATAGGACACTTTATATATCGGGCTTATAAATTAAGTCTTATAAAGCGGTCTATTGGGACACTTAGAGATTGGGGGCGTCCTATAAACCTAATTTTGTTGTAGTGACAGTGTAACAGTGAACTACGTAGTCTAGCAAATTATGAATTGTATATATTCTTGAATTATGCAAAAAAGAAAAGAAGCACTGCAATACTTTCTAGAATGGCCGAAACTGGGGTTTGGATAATTATGAGTACCCAGACGAGCTAATGCTCGATTATTCCCATAGAGCCTTGAAATTAGCAGTCGAGAAACTAGTGACCAATGGGATCAAACCCAAAGTATTACCAGCAGAGTTATAAAGATACCCTAAACATTATGAATCTGGAGTTCGTGGAAAAATAAGTGTAGGAAAAGCCATCTACTTGGCATTTTTTTTTTTTGTAGGATTGTTCATACCGACAAAACATAGTGTCTTTTTTGCATTTCGGGAAGAACAATGGTTCAAAAAGTTTTGTCGCTCATTGTATAAAGAATTGCGTACTTCAATCTCATTAAAGGGAAGTACCAGGAAGGTTTACGCAACTTTCCATTTTTACCTCCTAAAAACTTCTCAAAATTCCAGTTCACCAAATCGTCCAACAATTAATCATCTACTGGTCTACTTTACAAACTGATGAATCGAGGCAGTGAATGGGCTGTTCACATCAACCTAGGGGGCATAAGCTTTTAGTCTTTTTGCTCAACCAATTTATTGCATGATGAACAGTGAAATAAAAAAGGATAAAAAAAATTCTAGTTCAAATCAAAGGAACTCAATGTATCCCATTCGAAAAGCAGAGTCTAAAAATGAGACGTATAGATACTCGTCTTCTACCAGAAGGATAGAACAATTCGTTATGTGAAGACAAACTCTTTGAACCCATACAACAAGTCATAGACAAGTGTCTAAAAACGGAGTCCACCCATACGCATTTCAATCATTGTGTTGTCCTTGACCCCAATAATGGTCTTGACCACTAAGTACTATAACTAGTCCACACCATTATCAAGTCAAAAAGGTTTGGAAAAATATTGAGATCAACGAAAGCGAAAACAATATATATAGAAGATGAAAAGACCCAAAACAGATCAATGTCGGAGAATTATTATTTGCGAGTATTTCAATCACTATTGCTAGTGATAACATTACACGGAACGGTCAATAAAATAAAGAATTTTAAAGATAGATTCTCGGAGTACAAAAACAAGCATACACAGTATTTTAATCAACCATAAAAGTAAAAAGTTTTGAAGTTTGCCTGATCATGAATTCACAAGTTAAAGAGTTCAACCAAATGTTTATTAATTAGCTTCGAGAGGCAATATCATAGTGGGTAATCTAACGACCAAATTATACAAGGACGCAACATAAAAATCGTATATCAAATCAAAAGGACGTACCTAATATAAATGAAATTTTTGTTACAAAGATCAAAAGTCTAGAAACATGTGTTCATGCATTATACTAAATCAAATCAAAGCTTAATTACATAATACATCAGAGTCTAAAGTAGCTTTGGTATGAAAGGTGTAATGTATCCGAATCTTTTATTCTATTTCAAAGGAGGCTGTATACGTAAAGACGACCTAACTGTTAAGACAATTAAGGCAATGACCTAAGGGTTTTCATAACGATAGAGACTTGATGCATTTAATATATCTCATAACACTTAATATTTTGAATAAATGTTATCACCTGATTTGCCAAAAAGTCAAAGTAGCCAGTAGGTAATACGTTTTTTTTATATATTTTTGGTCTTTTAAAGTTATAAATACTTATAACCACAAATCTTTTATAATTCATAATACGTTTACTTTATTCACCACATTTGTCAAGAGAAAAGTAAGGAAAATTATTTAATCATATCCAAAAACTTTACTCTTGATCTTACCTTTACTCTTATTTTTATTTATTGTTAAATTACATGTTACTTGTTTCACTTATTTTTTAATAATAAATATTATAGTCATTGTTGTCTATAAGAGTTGTTTCATTTTGTTTTAAAATAAATATTCACTTTAAATACAAAATATGTTTGATATATATATATATATATATATATATATAAAATACTAAAAAATGGGGTTTTTCCGTAGCAATTTCCGGCGAAATTTCTAACAAATTTGTATTTTCCGGCGGAAAAAAACCGCTAGAAATCTGTCGAACAGTTTTATAATATTGTTATAATTTTTTCGAGTTAATTAGAATAAGCTTTAGAAAATGTGATTAGTGTTACAAACGGAATTTACGTCGGAAATCCGTCGGTAATTTGATTTTTTTTTTAATTTTTATTCAAAATAATAACCGGTTTTATTTTCAAAACTAAAAATACAAACTTCCAATGGATTTCGGTCGGTAATTATATATATTTTTTCTTATTTAAATATGAAACGTTTTTTATTTTTAATAAATGAAAATATTTACCGACGACTATTCCATCGGAAATCCGTCGGATAATCTGCCAGAAAATTTATTTTTCTATAATAAAGTTTAAATTTAATTTTATTTACCGATGGATTATCCGCCAGAAATTTGTCGAAAATGTAGTTGTTATAGGAAAAAAAACCAAAAAACCTTCTTAGGTCGGTTTCTAAAAGCGGATAAAAGTTGAACTAAAAGCGCATAAAATGAACAACTACATCTCCGACAGATTTCTGGCTTCATCAAGTTTCTTGCTATATACTAGAAAACAATAAACTATTGATAGATTTGAACCATTAAGTTAGCTATAAGCGGATAAAAGTTGAACTAAAATCTTCTTAGGTCGGTTTCTAAAAGCTATGAACAACAATTAATATGGGTTTGGAAACACAACTATCAAGCAATTTCATTATCTCTGAGCATTCGACCATATTAACCTTCAATTTACATGACATTGCATTCATGATTTAAAAGCACAAAGGATTCGTGTATTGCGACTAGAGAAAAGAAAAGCAAAAAACCGTATAGATGTATAGAAAAGTAGAGGCGTAGCACGTATACTATGAATAGATATTACCTACTATTCAAGGGTAAAAGGGTTCTTTATAACTTTTTGTTGTTGCGCCTTTATAGCCTCAACACATACAAACTCTACATCGTAAAACCTAAAGTTCACATCTCCTGCAGTGATAAAATGAAACACCGTATTAATTTTCTATCATCTTCTATTACTCAGCTTTTATAAAAGGCATTCATCCGGATAATAAATGGTGAAAGAATAAGGCTTCATAAAGTTTCTTTCTGTATACCAGTAAACAATAAACTATTGATATATTTCAACCATTAAATTAGCTATAAGCGGATAAAAGTTGAACCAAAATCTTCTTAGGTCGGTTTCTAAAAGCTACAAACAACAATTAATATGGGTTTGGAAACACAACTATCTATCAATTCCATTTTAAAATCTTTGAGCATTTGACCATATTAACCTTCAGTTTACATGACATTATATTCATGATTTAAAAGCACGAAGGATTCGTGCATATATTTTACAGAAGCATGAAATTGAAGTAGGTGATAAAGTAAGACGGAGTTCGAACACATATCTAGGGTAAGTAAATGAATGGGCAGTCTTGGTCCTATTGACAATTAAAGCAAACTTGTATGCTATTTTATCTTCTTATGCTCAATAAAAATTAAGGGCGTTGAATGTTGTAGTGGCAAAATTGAGAACTCAGACCCAAAACCAAGAACATGATCGAATGTTTTTTCGCAACGCATGCAAGAGATTAAAAAAATCTCAATTGGAGTAAGCAAAACCACATTATGGGAGACCAAAAAGACAAAAGTAAAGAAATTCTAGGTAGAGATTGAGACTTGGGAGATAGAGAAAAAGCAAGAAAAGGTGACAAGAGAAGATGAATGACTTGGAGTTAAATGTGAAAACAAAATTCCTGATATCAACTGATACAAAAAAGAGCCTATATTGAGAAAAAAGAAAGCAATAATTCTCATGGTTATAAGATGCCATATTAACGGTTTTATGATTCTCTTTACGAACTGATAAAAAAAGAGCCTAAAATTTGAGAAAAAAGAAAGCACAAACCAAATACATTTAAGCCTTACGTTTGAAAATATAAACATCTCTATACTTTTTTATGTTATCCAACAAAAATTATCCTACTGAAACAATACTCAACCTATAAAAAGAAAAAAAAGCCTAAATTGAGAAAAAAAACAAAGCACAAACCAACTTCATTTAAGCCTTACGGTTGAAAATATAAACATCTCTATGCTTTCTTATGTTATCCAACAAAAAGTATCCTATTGAAACAATACTCAACTTATAAAAAGTTTCTAACTTTTATGAATTAATAACCAAATTCACCTCCTACTCAATCTCCTACTAAAGGAATTGATAGAAAAATCTATCACCTGGTTCCTTTGTGGATTTATGATGAAAACGCAACAAAACTCACTTGGTGAACAATCCTCTGTTGTGAATCCATGGTTGTTGTCAATAGGCATATAATTCAATATATGTTGTGAATCCCTTGTTGCATAGGCTAGAGAGTAGTTGATGATCGATAGAAGAAAAGACGTTCAAATAGGAGGGGGGGGATGATTTAGTTTAAAAGGAAGGAAAATACATAAATTGAGAAAAAAAAATATGGAGAACCTTGATCGAAGTAAAAAAAAACCTATGCAAGAGATGAAAAAGAAGAGAGGAGAGCGTACAAGTAGTTTATAACCGGAGATGGAGAACACATATTGATCCTTATCCCGATTAAAATTGCTACCTTGATCCTACCCCTCCCCTCAACTGTAATTCCTATAATAATCTACCCTAGTCGTACTCGTACCATTTCTCGTCAACAATATATCCCTATAAAAATTTACTACCCTACTCTTGTCCTTCATCGCAATTACAAATCCCTAAAACATATTGTTACTCGTCCTACACCTTCCCACAACTACCTGTCCCTAAAAAAATACTAATCTACATTTCCTATTAGAAGTCATATAGTCCTTCACCTCATGTGTTCTAGCACTCATGCCATTGGTAGTTTTGATACTTGGATCTCAATCCTTGCGTTCATGGGTGTTGTGGGAGTTCCATATCGACTAGACTTTGACCATTTTTTCCTTAATATATGTTGGAATCTTCCTTATCTCCTTGAGGTCCACATATATATTCTCACATTGTATTAAAGTTAAGTTCTACCATTCTAGAGACTCGACACTCTAGGAAATTTATAATCGTCTAGTCTCCACACGACACTCTGTGTCTAGCCTCCATTTGGACCATTTCTCTTTAATATATATTCCAAAAAGTAATCTAATATGTTTCCACATATATTGTCGCAAATGTTGAGCATTACGCCCTAAGGTACGTTCCCAAAGGTCCTTGTTAGCCATCAGCGAAATTGATTTGATTCCTAACCTATATATGGGCTGATGAATCACAGGCGGTACCGGGTCCAATCGTGGGTATACATAGAGTTATACCAGTTATATGCAACCTGACAAATCTTGCATATAAATATATATATATATATAGGGTATATTTCTTTTACAACCTTGTGTATTTGTACAACCCTTGCAACCCAATTAATTGAGATATTTATATAAATGATGGGAGTTCATTTATTATGATTTGAATATTTATGGAATATGAATAGAATTCATTAATTATGATTAATACTTTATATTAGGAAACAATCAAAACTTCTATGAAATCACATAGTCATCAAATGAAATGGACGGTTGAGATTGTGTTGTATTGGTTGCACAAATGTCAAGGGTTGTATAATAACCAACCTATATATATATATATATATATATATGATATCATTAGGCTTTGTTAAACATAACGTTGAAGATCCAGTACCAATACAATAACATGCATTTGTCATGATGATATATGTGAACAGTTGTATATATGGAAATTGACATGCCTAAAACAAATCATATTCCAAAATGTTGGAGGAAATGGCGTCTGCAAGATCTTCAATGAAATCAGGGTTTCTTCTTAACGAGTTAGCCATTTGTTCAACTAAGGCCTCATCATATTTCAGCATCTCCATTGGAGAGTTTAACCTTCTGTTGCTAGTATCATCGGGTTCTTTCTCCATGCTTTCGTGGTTGTGCACTCCTTCATAAATGACGACTAGAAGATGGGCATCATCCACACTTTTTTGTACCTGAAAATGAAGCAGACGACAATATTTAACTAGCTAGTTTAATCATCTTGTTTTCATCTCTCTTTAAAGTCAAATACATATGCTTTCTAATGCTTTTAGATTATTTGAATGTTTTTGAACAAATGACAGATGGATCACCTTCTTTTTGACTGTGCAGGATGGTGCAAAAGAGCACTTGTAGTAAGCTCTGGGTGAAGGGTTATCTCTGGTTACTTTCTGCCCATACTTTCTCCACTGATATCCGTCTTTTACCACCTAAACTTTCAACAAATCTACAACTTAATTCCATAATTTACATACAAATCATAACTCTTCACTACAACAAAATGGTTCTTTCAAAACGTCATTGATGGCCTTAATAGGGTACTTAATGAGAGTTTAAGTTCATAAAATCAAAAGTGGATCGAATGTCTAATTATAAAGTCATTACAATAAGTTTTTTTTTTTAAAGAAAGTCATTGCAATAAGTTGTTACGATGAATAAGTTAAGCAACCTAATTAAACAACAATCCTAATATTAGTTTTTTTTTATAGGACACTAGACCTCTATATGTGATATTCTTCAAAATATCATATGAAAAAGGTTATTTGGATGATTTATTTTTTATGTCGTATTAGGTTATCCAACTTCGCCTACAAAACGTACTTGTTAGGTCGTATAACTTTGTCCTAACAACTTATTGTGACACATTTAGATAAGATATACAGTTTTTAGTCTATTAACTTAAAATCTCATTAAGTGGTTTATTAAAACGTCTATGCGTACTAAAACACCTTTTGTTGTAGTGTCATGAGCTGAGAGACATGTTAAGTACCATGCTTTTATCAGATGGATCATCTGTCCGTCTATAAACCCTTGTGACACCCTCGTTTGGCCTTTTCAACGATCCTTGATGAAGAGTTTCCGTCCTCCCACTGGTGTTGCCCTCCTCGCACTCGACAAACTTTCTTTTATTTAGATTATTGACCAATAATTCATGGTCTTGCATTAGTTTGTTTACATGGTTTTGGAGGGTGTTGTTTTTGTCCCAAACAGTTGTTAGCTTCTCCCTTAGCTTCTTGTTCTCCAAGCTCATCCGGGTTAAATCATTATTCATCTGTTGCTATGTTCATAAGAAGACAATATAATATATAAACCAAATACACACACACACACATATATATATATATACACATACATATATGTATACTTACCGGGGTATCATCGGTTTTGTGGAAGGGAGTGACGTTAAGATCTATGCCAAGAGATGTATCCACCATTGTTTTTAGCCA
>NC_037543.1:4948674-4965161 GCF_001531365.2 Cynara cardunculus var. scolymus
CAACAGCAATTAATCATTAGATTGTTTTATTTATAAAATTAAATAAATAATAATATAATGATAGTAAATTTATAAATTTTGTTGTCAAAAGAATAATTTAATATGAAAATGTCGTTTCTACAAAGATATCTTGCATATAATGTTTGTAAAATTATGGCTTTCCTTTTATGGGGCTCCAAATGCCTTCTTTATTTAAATCATCAAAATATATATATATATATATATATATATATATATATATATATATAAAGAGAGAGAGAGTTTGTTTTAAATGTAATTCATTACATTTGTATAAAATGCAACCAATAAATTGAAGTATTTATGTAAATGATAAGAGTTCATTTATTATGATTTAAATATTTATGAAAGATGACATTAATTATGATCAATACTTTATATTAAGAAATTTTTTTTTATGAAATTGCATATTCATCAAATTAAATGGATGGTTGAGATTGAGTTATATTGATTGTACAAATGTAAAAGTTTGTATAATAACCTACCTATATATATATATATATATACATATATATGGCTAAGTTGTTTTATTAACTTAATTTTTAGTATTAACTATGTTAACCTAATGGACCAATAAGATTCATTATATATATATATGGCTAAGTTGTTTTATTAACTTAATTTTTAGTATTAACTATGTTAACCTAATGGACCAATAAGATTCATTATTTGTGGTAGGTTTCAATAAGATATTGATTATGGGATGAAGGACATCAGGGTCAATTATACATATATATATATATATATAAGTTATATTTTGTTTTATTTAATGAGTGGTTACAATTTAATAGTTGTTTGATTGTTGGAATTATGATCGGTTATTCAAATTATACAATGTATTATTATTAAATAAAATTAATCTTGATGAATTTGTTAATATGAGTGAAGAAATCAAAAGTAAACATTTTTTAAAATATGAATGTTAATATACACAACGGGTAAATTGTTAATCTAAAAGAATAAATCACAAGTAAACATTTTTGAATCGTATTGTTAATTCGATCGTTTTTGGTGATATGATCAGTATGGAGGAAAATATCACGAAATCATTGGTGAACATATTTTTTTAAGTATACAATGTTTATTGTTTATTAATATATGAAAAGATGTAATAGTCAAAAGAACTTTTATGAACATATGTGAACATTGTTCAAATATTAATGAAAATAATCACATTGTTTATAAGTGAACTCATGTTCATATGGGATGCCCATTGTATATTAATATCCATAATGATGAAGATTTTTTTATTAATGACAATAGATTAATGTTCACATTGTTCATATTAATAAACATAATCACATTGTTATAACTGAATCCATGTTCATATGCGATGCCCATATGTATGTTAATGTTCATAATGATAGACATTTTTTTATTAATGACAATGGATTGATGTTCATACGAACATTAATGTCATTAATGGGCAATTACAAATATATCGTGTTAACTTTGTGCACCAATCATAGCCTTTAATCTTTGTAATCTATGGACAAAATTTAGTGCAATTTTTGTAACAAATTAAAAAATGATGCTTAATAAACATAGGTGAACAATCATGAACAAATGGTAATTTTGTAAATAAGTAGGGAGGTTTATTTTAGCATTAATTACTTTTTCGGTAATTACTCTATAATTTCGAAACCGCCATCAAGAATTAATTATTCTTTCATTTATTAATATGTAATGTTTAACTTACGAATGATGTAAATTAATAAACAATTGTTATATATGAGTAACTTATTAACATTGTTCACCAATGAAAATATAACATATATGAAAATGTCCATTAGTGAACACATACCTGAATGTGTACGTATGTGTAACTGGTGAACAATGTTCACCAATGAACAATTAACAATGTAACTTTATCATAATATGTTAAACACACATACAAATTTTATTTGTGAAAGACATCCATTATAATATGTTAAACACACATACAAATTTCATTTGTGAAAGACATCCATCATAAATGTTAAATACACATATAAATTTGAAAAGAGCCAATTTTTAGAAATAATGTAACTCCCATATTTTGTAAACATATTCTTACTAATTTGCCCACATTTATTAAATATTTAATAAATTATTAACAATGAACCATTATGGATTCCTATTCGACCATTTGGGTTTGTATAGTTAACACAAAAGGTAAGGTTAATCAACATTCATCGTTTATTTTGAATCTATAATATTTACATTTACATTTTCTATATTTTTGTAAATGACAGGAAAACAAACTAAAAAACATTTTTAAATACTGCAAATTAATTACCGGCAGTTTAGTGGGTAAAGACTACCCGTAACCGTTTATTAAATTATTTGCAGAAAGCATCAGAAACACAGTGAATTAAATTAATTAGTGGATGATTATTATTGGCGACAATTACTGTTTAATTTAGTGTTAATTAGCCCATTTTTTATTAATGTCTAAAAAGTTAGTGGTGAATCATCAGCGAACAAGAACCGTCGATGATGACCCAAACCGCCAATAATCTATGCGTCGATGATTTGATTATTGGCTATTTTTTTTGGGACATCATCTATTTGATGAATATTACCAGCGGATTACTGGTAAAAGGTACATGCTTTGTAGGGTGAACTTCATTTAAATAAGGATAAAATACACAAAATAGCAATCTACTTTCATAAATTTCTTTATTATAATATTGTACTTTCAATTTTTCTTATTACAGCAATGTACTTTCAAATTATTTTTATTATAACATTGTACTTTGAAAACACTACTCATTATAGCATTAGGTAATCTTTTGATTTAAACTTACCCATTATACCAGGTTTCCATGTCACCTTATTATCCACGTAGACTGCTCACATATACTCTAGTGATGTGACTTTCTTATTACAACATTATACTTTCAAAATTATTTTATTGCAGCATCTACTAGTTCTTATTAAACAATGTACTTTTAATTTTAATATTTAGATATTTTACATGTTATTTAATAAATATATTAAATGAATTAAAAAATCTAATTTATTCATTAATATACCAATATTTAAAAAACTAGTATAAGACAACTTATCTCGCTAATATTTTTATATGTTTTAAAAAAAAAATAAGAATTGTTCTTTTTTACCCAAAAAATATTATCTTTTAAAGAATATATTATATTTGTTCAAAAACTTTGTTGACGTATAAATATATTAAATTAATTAGATTTTTTTGAATTATTTATTAATATAACAATATTAAAAAAATTATAGAACACAATTTATTTCGTTAACATTTTAGAGAAAACATTAAAAGATATGTATTTTTTTGAATTACATAAAATAAGAAGTGTTACCTTTTTTACAAACAAATTATATCTCAAAAACAATGTAGCATATTTATTTAAAAAAATAATACTATTTAATTTGCATGCAACTTAATAAGAAAAAGTCAAAAAATTAAATATTTTTTTTAAATTATAGCAATGAAAAATGAAAATCACTAATTATAATTTGAAATAAGTTTTTATTTTTATTTTTATTTTTATTTTTATTTTAATTAAGTTATCAAAATGATGTGTCATCCACATAACTTCATTATAGTCACACAAGCAAAAAAAGTCATAACCAGTTTAAAAGGTAATAAGTTACGCATTACTATAATGAGTAGATTTTTTAAAGTACGATGCCTTAATAAAAAATAATTTGAAAGTACATTGCTGTAATAAAAAAAAACAAAAATAGAATACTATAATAAGAAAATTATGAAAGTAAGTTTCTATTTCATTCATTTAACTCTTTAAATAAATGTCAATAGAACATTTATCTTTTAAATTATCCAGTTATTCATTTAAAGGTTGAAGGTGACTCGTATAAGCTTGCACCTAACATAAAATAGACTATAATACTACTAGAAAATCAGGTATCAGCGATGAACATCAGCGAGGGATTTTCAGCGAGGGATTGAGTTTTTGGGAAATCCCTCGCTGATCCCTCGCAGATCAGCGAGGGACTTCCCAAAAACTCAATCCCTGATCAACGAGGGAATGAGTTTTTAGACAATCTCTCGCTGATCCCTCGCTGATCAGTGAGGGATCAGCGAGGGAATCTGATTTTCGCTATTTTTTTTATTTTTTAACTACAAATATAATTACTTATTAATTTTTTATTACTGATTATTAAATTTCCAATTATTTATTATAATATTACAAAAATTAATTAATAAAACCGAATAAAGCCCATTTAGGCCAATAAAACCGAATAAAGTTTATTAAGGCCTGATAAACTTAAAATAGTCCGGTAAATGGATTAAGGTCCAATAAAACCGAACAAAGCTCGTTTAAATGGTTTAAGACCCAATAAAATCGAACATGATAACATACGATGCTTACATATAAAAATGTGTATATATAACACATAAAAAAATAGGACAATTCTCTCGCTGATCCCTCGCTGATCAGCAAAGGATCAGCGAGGGAATTGGCAAAAATCAGTTTCCCTCGCTGATCAGCGATGGATCAGCGAGAGATTTGGCAAAAATCAGATTCTCTCGCTGATCCCTCGCTGATTAGCGAGTGATCAGCAAGGGAATCTGATTTTCGTCATTTTTTTATTTTTTAACCAGAAATTTAATTACTTATTAATTTTTAATTACTGATTATTAAATTTCCAATTATTTATTATTTATTATAATACTACAAAAATTAATTAATTAAACCGAATAAAGTTTATTAAGGCCCGATAAACTTAAAATAGTCCGGTAAATGGATTAAGGTCTAATAAAACCGAACAAAGCTCAGTTAAATGGTTTAAGACCCAATAAAATCGAACATGACTACATACGATACCTACATATAAAAATGTGTATATATAACACATAAAAAAATAAAAATAAAAAATAAGACAATTCCCTCGCTGATCCCTCGTTGATCAGCGATGGATTTGTTTTTCCCTCGCTGATCCCTTGCTGATCAGCGAAGAATTTTTTTATTTTTCCTATTTTCTCATTTTTATGTGTTATATGTACATATTATTATGTGTTGGTGTCCTATGTAAACATGTATATGTGTTGTTTGTGTGTATATATATATATATATATATATATGTTGTGGTCGTTAACCGCGATGTGTATAATAAGTACGCATGTGTGTGTGTGTATATATATATATATATATATGTTTACACGATGTTGTAATTGTTATATGTATACATATACTCGTCAGTTCGTGTTATATATATATATATATATATATATATATATATATACACGATGTGTATAAATGTGTGGTGGTTAGCAACCAGTACACATCGTATATATGTATATAACATTGACCGACAGGTATATATACATATAACACATACAACGCCGTGTAAACATATGTATATATATATATATATATATGTATATATACCTATAACACATGCACATGTATACATACGCTACCTAAATATAAAAATGTGTACATGTAACACATAAAAATCAAGAAAATAGGAGAATTCCCTCGCTGTTCCGTCGTAGATCCGTCGCTGAAAGTTCCGTCGCAGATCCGTCGCTGAAAGTTCCGTCGCAGATCCGTCGCTGAAAGTTCCGTCGCAGATCCATCGCTGAAAGTTCCCTCGCAGATCCGTCGCTGAAATTATCCCTCGCTGATCCGTCGCTGAAAGTGTCCATCGCAAATCCGTCGTTGATATACGTCACTGATAACATTACCTACGACTATTTGACCGACGGAATATCAGCGACGAATTGCCCTTTCAGCGAAGGATTTGCGAGGGATTTTTCCCTCGCTGATACTCTGCATTTTTGTAATGATATGGTATTGACATCAAGTGCAATGACAACATAAGAATGACTCTATTCGTTTACTAACATATTTTAATTAATTTTCCCCATTACGCAACAAGAAATATGTATTACAAGTATGCATAGTGGGTACATGAAATTTTAGGTTTTTAATCAATAAAGTTTTCGTTTCAATAAATCAAAGTTCATATGTTTATAAATATTATAATATTACTGACATAAACTGTATAAACCATAAAAATATCGAACCATCAGATAAGTAAACGTTAAAAAAAATCATTATGTTAAATCCTAAGTACAAAATGCATAAAATAATCAATATATTAGATTAAAGGTATGCACATACAAAGTACGGAGGTTTAAACCTCATCGATTTCGCGATCTTCGCTAGTATCATGAAAAGCAAGTGCTTTTAAAAAGAGTGTAAGCAATCAGATACCTAATTATAAATTTGTGATCACTAAAGAATGACAAAGAAACATTGTGTCATTGTTTGTTTTTAGTGGTACGATCTAATGATCGTTAATATGAAACGCGTAAAATAGTATTTGAGTTTTTTATATAACAAATTTTTAGTTCATAAACTTGAAAAAAATTTCATTTTGTTTTAAAATGAATTACCCGACGACATATAAACAAACAAATTGCAAAGAAAATGTACTTCTTTCTTTTCTCTTAAGGAAAAGTCATCACATCCAACAATTCACCATCATACGTTTTCTAGATGAAGAATCTCATGTCGTCATGAATTATTTCCGTCTTATTACTTTATTGACACGGTCAATGGCTTCATATGTACAACACCTAGTGTGAGTGTTTCAACATGGGTTTCTTCTTAGTCTCTAGAAACTTCATTCGTAAGAAATTGTCGAAAACGAGTACTTATTTACCATTTAGTATTTTCTTTTTCCTTTTAAGTTTGGCCGCTTTTATATACTTGCAATCTTCCATCATTTTGATAATTTTTTGACGTGCTCATCATTAGACTCTAAAACATAGTTAAATAAACACATAAATTTCACTTGAAAGATTACGTACAAGCTTGAAAAATCAAGAGGATTATTCAGCAAATAACAGAGTTATTGAACACCCAAATAACTAAGCAAACTAGAGTATGTGCAAATAAGTAATGAATTTTACATTACATCATGCACCAATTACCTAAGGAGGAAACCACAAGGGTGGTGTCTGATTTGTTTGAGCTTGGTTTCAAAGGTCAATAGTACCAGGAGGTAACGGGTTCAAATCCAAGAAGTGATAAATACACAAATTTAAATGTTTTTTCTTGTTACGAAACTGTAGTTTTCTATATCTAACAATCCATTATACGTTTTCTAGATGAAGCATCTAGTTGTCATGAATTAATTCTCTCCTATTAATTATGTTTGTTGATATGGTCAATGTCTTCATATAAACAAGACCTATTAATTGTGGGTGCAAAATCATAATCACAATGTAGTTTCTAGGAATTGGAGTGTATGTAATCTGTACATATTCTTGAATTATGCAAAAAAGAGAAGAAGCATTGTTTTACTTTCTAGAATTGTCAAAACTGGGGTTTGGATAATTATGGGTACCAAGGCCAGTTAATGCTCGATTATTCCCATAGAGCATTGAAATTAGCAGCCGAGAAACCTCCCATCGCCCTAAAATGACACGAACTAGTGACCAATGGGATTAAACCCAAAGTATTACCAGTAGAGTTGTAAAGGTACCCCAAACATTATGAATCTAGAGTTCGTGAAAAAATAATTGTAGAAAAGGCCATCTACTTGGCATTCTTTTTATAAAATTGTTCATACTGACAAAAATATATTGTCCTTTTTGCATTTTGGGAAGAAGAGTGGTTCAAAAAGTTCTATTGCTCATTGGACAAAGAATTGCGTACTTCAATCTCATTAGGGGAAGTACCAGGAAGGTATCTTTCGACGACCTTTCCGTTTTTATCTACTAAAACCTTCTCAAAATTCATCTTCACCAAATCGTCCAACAATTAATTATCTACTGTTCGACTTTAAAAACTAATAAATCGAGGTAGCGAATGGCTGTTCACATCAACCTAGGGGGCATAAGGTATTAATCTTTTTGCTCAACCAATTTTATTGCATGCTGAACAATGAAATAAAAAAAATAAAAAAAAAATCTAGTTCAAACCAAAGGAAGTCAGTATATTTCGTCTGAAAACCAAAGTCTAAAGATGAGACGCATAGATACCTGTCTTCTACCAGAAGGATAGAACGATTTTTTATATGAACATACACTCTTTGAACCCATACAACAAGTCGTAGACAAACCGAGTCCACCCATGCACATTTCGATCACTTTTTTGTCCTTGACCCCAATAATGGTCAAAAAGGTTTGGAAAAATATTGAGATCAACAAAAGCGAAAACGATAAAGGAGATGAAAAGACCCAAAATGGATCAATGTCGAAGAATTATTATCTTCGAGTGTTTCGATCACTATTTCTATTGATAAGATTACATGCAACAATCAATAAAATAAAGTTTTTTAAAGATAGATTTCTCGGAGTACAAAATCAAGCATAAAAAGTATTTTAATGAACGATGAAAGTAAAATCTTTTGAAGTTTGCCTGATGAATTCACAAGTTAATGAGTTCAACCAAATGTTTATTAGCTTCGAGAGGCAATATCATAGTGGGTAACCTAATGACCAAACTATACAAGGACGCAACATGTAAATCGTATATCAAATCAAAAGTACGTACCTAATATAAATGAAATTTTTGTTACAAAGATCAAAACTCTAGAAACATGTGCTCATGCATTATACCGAACCAAATCAAGCTTACGTAGTATATCCGAGTCTAAAGTAGCTCAGGTATGAAAGGTATAATGTATGCGAATCTTTTTTGTCTATTCCAAGGGAGGTTGTATTCGTGACCTAACTCTTAGACAATTAATTAAGTCAATGACCTAAGGGTTCATAATGATAGAGAGTTGATGCATTTAATATATATATATATATATATATATATCATAATTACTCAATATTTTGATTAAATTTTATCACCTTATTTGCCAAAAAGTCAAAGTAGCCAGTTGGTAATACGTTTTTTTTTAAGTTATAAATACTTATAACCACAAATCTTTTATAATTCATATATACGTTTATTTTATTCATCTCATTTTGTCAAGAGAATACTAAAGAAAATTATTTAATGATATCCAAAAGCTTTTCGTTCATAATATTTTGCACATTTTGACTATTGTTTCCCTTGCTCTTTACTCTTTTATTTTATTTATATTATTTTATTAAGCAAATTTAACAAAAAATTTAAAGTCTTAAAATACTAAATAACCAAAATACCCTTTATATTTTTTCATTTTTTCACCCCTTCTCTTCTCACATACACTCACCCTCTCACAACAATTTTTTTTTAAATTATAATTTTAAATTTACACTTTATACCCCTATAATTATAGTTAATTAATTTACTTTACGTCCTTTACTTTTAAATGTTTTATTTTAAACCTTTATCAAATTAACATACATAATCGTATATCAATTAAAACATATTTAAAAAATACATTTTTGTTTTAACAAGTTACACCATTATAATTGTCTCGTTAATACCTTCAAAATGAGTCCAATATTGAATAGTTTTTTACTTAATTATATTATTATATGTTATATATACTGTGAAAAAATATTTTTAATAATTACGATTTATACTTTTATAGTTATTTATTTATATATATATATATATATATACTATATACTTTGGGGTTAGGCTGTCCAAATTGCACTGTATAATATATTCTGAATTAATATGTTCTTGGGTTTTTTTGAAATATATATACATGTATTAATTCAACCTTAATCTGAGTTTCTGGACAAGAAAGAGGTTATTCAGTTGAAATTTCATTCTAAAACCCATCTTTTTTGGTCTTTTCATGGCTTATGATCTATCATATTTGTAGTTTTCTTTATTGGTTTGGAGTGTTTATCTTAAAACTCAAGTTTCTTGGTTTTTTGCTCTTGGTGTAAATCGAACACATTTGTGGAGTCGTTTAAATATGTTGGATTTTAAATATATTGGATTTTAAACTGTTATACAATTTTTTTTATCGATAGTCTGTAATTGGAACCATAACTCTTATTTATTCAAATTGTATTAATATGTAAAGACCAAGTGTAATATATATCATCGTTAAATCTTATCTTATAAAACCAGTGGAACTTCAAAATCGTTAAAATTCATGGCTCTCACCGCATTGCGTGAGTACACAACTAGTTTTTACTTGCATATTACTTGTTTCATTGTTTTTTAATAACAAATATTGTAGTCATTGTTGTCTATAAAGTGTTGTTTCATTTTGTTTTAAAATAAATATTAACTTTAAATACAAAATATGTTTGATATATATATATATATATATATATATATATTTGAGAAGTGATAAATATTTGAGAAGTGAAGAAGTGATCTTAACCTTTCATCTAGTCAACGTTTGCGGCTTTGACCGTGAAGTATGGAATAATTAATTACATGCATATGCGAAACATAAAGGGGTGTTTCGACAAACTGGTTTATATGTGAACCCATATTATACACATATGAATTATATATTCATGTATGAACCCGTTAATTAGTTCACATGTGAACTATTTAATTTGGTTCATATATGAACTCATGGGTTCCTATGTGAATTATACGAGTTCACATATGAACATATAGTTCATATATGAATCACATATATATGAACATATAGTTCATATATCAGTACCGGCAAATTTTGTTTCACTAATCAGTCGTTAAATACACTGTTCAAGAAATCAATTTTTATTGTTTTTAAATTTTAATTTCCTATGACAAATAATAATACTACTATTAAAATGTAAACGACACAAACATAAACCTAAATATCATACATTAAAAATAAAATAGCAATTTCGGTTAAAAAGAAATTCGATTGTCCGGTTCAAAAAACATCCAAATCAAAACTCTTGTCGTGGAAACCGGCCAGGTTCTACGATTGGGACAACTTCATGACCATCGCTCTCATCTCTTCAAACACCTTGTATCGGGCGTCGTCACTCAATCTAAGGTGATTTCTGCCACTAATTTCTGACAAGTCTATTTTTTTTGTTGTGAAGGGATATTTTGTAGAGTAATCTAATTAATGGGGTCCACTTATATTCTCATATGATATTAGAACCAAGGTCTAAAAGTAGGGGACTCGAAATTGTGGGGCAATCTGTACTCGTCTAGCCCCACGTCCAGCTCTAACCCCCTCTTGACACTCTAAAGCTTAACAAATTGTTCTCGTCTAGCCTCCGTTGGAAATAACTAATTGAAATCTCACATCGACTAGACTTGAATTATTTCTCTTTAATATATGTTGAAACTCATTTCTCTCCTTATAAGGGTTCTTTTAGAGAGTAATTCATCAAACGGGATTCCACGTATATTCTCATAAATGTTGAGCAATGTGCATTATAGCAAAGGTCCTTGATAGCCATCGTGGGTACATAGAGTTATACCACTTGTTGTATGCACAACCCTACCAACACGAGCATATGATATCATTAGGCGATGTTAAACGTTGAAGAACCGTTGCCAAACCATTGACATTTGTCATGATATATGTGCACAGTTATATACATGGAAATTGACATGCTTAAAACAATTCGTATTCCAAAATATTGGAGGAAATGGCGTCTGCAAGATCTTCAATGAAATCAGGCTTTCTTCTTAAGGAGTTAGCCATTTGTTCAACTAAGACCTGATCATATTTCAGCATCTCCATTGGAGAGTTTAACCTTGAAATGCTGCTAGTCTGAATCTCGGGTTCTTTCTCCATACTTTCATGGTTGTGCTCTCCTTCATAAATCACGACTAGAAGATGGTCATTGTCCACACTTCTTTGTACCTGAATGAAGTAGCAAGACAACGTTTATAGCTAGTTCGATCAATGATCTTGTTTTCATCTATCTTTAAAGTCAAATATACATGCTTTCTAATGTTTTATAGTTTATCTGAAAGTTATTAAAGCTAGAAATAATAGATGGATCACCTTCTTTTTGACTGGGCAGGATGGTGCAAAAGAGCACTTGTAGTAAGCTCTGGGTGAAGGGTTATCTCTGGTCACTTTCTGCCCATACTTTCTCCACTGATATCCATCCTTTACTACCTAAACATAATTCAACAAAACTATAACTTAATTCCATAATCGACATAGAAACTATAGGCCCCCACTACAACAAAATGGTGTTCTCACGATAGCCAAAGTCCTAGATCGACTTAATAATGGGAATTTGAGTTTATAGAACCAAAAACCGTACGTGCATCCTATCTAAATGCAATTACAGTAAGTTGTTAGGATGAAGTGTGGTTCTAATAAGGCACAAAAAGTAAATCGATGTATTAGTGTTCTCTTAAATTTTGAACTCCGTCGACTAACGTTATCCTGACAACTTGTTATAACGCTTTAGATAGGATGGATACTTCTTGGATTTATATATGAATCTAGAATCCCATTAAGCACTCTATAAAACCTAGCTATTCTGTTGAAGTGTGAATCGAAAGACATGTTTAAGTACCATGCTTTTATCAGATAGATCGTCTATCCGTCTATAAACTCTTGTGATGCCCTCATTTGGCCTTTTCAACGATCCGTGATCATGAAGATTCTCCGTGCTCCCACTGGCGCAGCCCTCCGCACACTGGCCAAACTTTCTTTTATGTGGATTATTGAGCAATACCTCATTATCTTGCATTAGTTTGTTAACATGGTTTTGGAGGGTGGTGTTTTTGTCCCAAACAATTGTTAGCATCTCCTTTAGCTTCTTGTTCTCCAAGCTCATCTGGTTTAGATCAACATTCATCTGCTGATATATATATATATATGTACATAATTAAGAACAAGATATAAAATGCATAAACCCCACACACACACATATACATACATACATACATACATACAGACAAGTTGGATAATATGGATGGAGTTATGTATACTTACTGGGGTATCATCGGTTTTGTGGAAGGGAGTGACGTTAAGATCTATGGCACGAGATGTATCGAGTACCATTGTGTTAAGCCAAGTCTTATGTTGGTCAAGCGAGTGAAGAATCCATGATTAGCGATTCAGGTTTTTATAATAGAAAGATAGTAACAAGTCATGGTCATTATTTTTTCTTTTTAGGTTTTTCTAGGGAGGTGTGGATGCAGAAATTTCCAGGAAAGACACCATGGGCTTCTTATTTATTGTTAGAAAACTAGTTGTCGGATCGCGTACGTATGTATTAATATGGCTTTCTATATTCAGTTTTATATATATATATATAATATATATATATATATATATATATATATAATATGTATGCATACATATTAACTGAATCCCATGGGAGATCTGGAATGCTTGTGACATTACTGCATATTTACCTAGTAAAATTCAAGAGTTGATCCAACGATAATTATTAGACTGTTTTTTTTTATTTTAAATTTTTTGATAAATTTAATAACTTTTGTCGTCAAAAGAATATGTAAGTTTTGTGATCGCTAGCCATAAACGTGATTGGTTGAGCTTTAAATGCAATATATAAACTTGAAATTACATGAGACCAGCTTGTTTTCGTGAGACCCATGAAACCACTTTTTTAATCTTGAAACTTCATAACAAAATGTTATGAAGGTAATTTTCAAAGTGTTTTTCCTATAAAGGTTCGGCTTTTTTTCTTCACATAATTTTGCTGGGAAGTTTCAAGTGTAAAAAGATAGTCTGACGTGTCTCACAAAAACAGGTTGGTCTCACGTAAACCCAACCCCCTCTCTCTCTCTCTCTCTCTATATATATATATATATATATACACACACACACACACACACATACTTTACATGACTTGCGATCACGTAAGACCAGTCTGTTTTCGTAAAACCCGTGAAATCATTTTTTTACACTTGAAACTTCACAGTAAAACGCTGTAAAAGTAAAAAAAACAACCCTTCACAACAAAAACATTATGAAAATTACCTTCAAAAATAGTGTTTTAAGATCAACTTTCACCACTTCAAAAAAAAGAACTGAGTTTTCAACTAATTTTACAATGTTTTTTAAGGGTTCCAGTTTTTCTGATAAACTTTTATTTAATTAAATGCTTGTTTAAAACATTATCTTTGAAGCTATTCATGGAGATGAGTCAGTGAAATTTGTACCTAACATAAAATAGACCACAAATGTATGACATCGACAACCATGACAATATTTGTGTGACATAATAAGTTTACATGATATTTTAAATATTCTCAACAACAAATGGGTTAAAATTATGCAGGGTGGTTACATTCATCAAACACTACAATAAAATTGATTTGATTAATAGGATATCTAAAATGCGTAAGCGTCTTACAAAAATATTTTACAGGACTTAAGTTTATAACAACAAACCAAAAATCGTCACATCTAAAAGTGTTACTATAGGTTTATAGTACGTTTTAACTAGTTTTTATAGTACATTTTTCAAATAAAATGTCATATTAGCTATTTTATATAATGTTATTTGAAAAAGTGTCCTATAAACACAGTTGTCCTATAAACACAGTTGTCCTATAAAAATATGGGTTTATACAACACTATTGAAAAGTATCATACAAAATAGCTAATAAGACGATTTATTTTAAGAATGTGATAAAAATCTTGTTAAAACGCCTAAAATTTGCATCATATAAATCTATTGTAATGTTTTTAGATAAGACGCTTTGTAGCTTGATCATATAAATTTACGATACATTCTGGAGGTGTAAAACTCCTCGATTTGCATTCAATGTCTGTAAGTACGTACGCACATTCAAAATATGGAGGTTTAAACCTTGTGAATTTTGTGATCTTTACGAGCATCATAAAATATCAGAGTTTTGATATTTTGGTGTTCATGAACTGTTTCTATGAACTGAAGTATAGCTACTACTTCCGCCCGTACAATTAATTAATATTTACTTTTAATGTATGATATCTGGTTTTACGCTTTTATCGTCTACATTTTAGCAGTATTTTCAAAGAGTTTTTAAACTGCGCATTTAGTGGCGGATTCGTCGGTGAAAATCCGCTGGTGGTTTTATTTATTACTTTTAAAATCCTTAATAAAAAATAATTATTATGAAAATTAAATTAATTTCCGGTGATTCCACTGCTTAATTAGAGGCGGATAATCCGCTGGTGGTTTAATTAATTAAATCATCGGAGAATTATCCGCCACTAATCCATCGGTGATTTAAATAACTAATTAAGTTACTTAATTAAGTCGGAAAACTTAAGAAAAATTTAGTGGTGGATTTTTGTGAAGCGGAATCCGCCGATGCTCTGCTGATTCTGCCAGAGATTATACATGTTCTCAAACGAGGTTTTCACTGGCTAGGAAATCTGCTAGAAACCCGATTTTCTAGCGGATTTATCTACTAGTGAAAGCCTCATGTTTAGTAGTGTTACCACTAAAAATGACAAAGGAAAGTTGTGTCCTTGTTTGTTTCCAACATAAATTTTGGAAGTTTGTTATATCTGTGTTTAAAACTGAAACAGTAGATAATGAATCTTCGGTTACATATGACAATAGAACGGCAAAGAAAATATGCGTGTGTTTTTTTTTCTAACGATGGGGTTCATTTTCTATATCTAACAATCTATTACACGTTTTCTAGATGAAAATTCCAGTCATCATGAACTATTTTCTACTATTACTTTGTTGATATGGTCAATGGCTTCATCATACAACACCCGTTTTGGATGTTTTAAGTCTTGGTCTTCAGAAACTTCATTTGTAAGCAATTGACAAAACGAGTACTCATTGACTACTTAGTACCTTTCTTTCAGTTTGATTGATAGATTTTATTTGATATTAGCATCAACAAATTTTTCACGAGATCAATTTACTTAATGAAGTCCAATACATGCATTTCTAGCTTCTTAATCATATATTAAGCGAAGTACAATGCCTGCAATATTAAGTCACGAGTTCTACAATTCGATCTAAGGATACTTTTGCTTCAACCCTAACCTCGATCATAAATGCACACTACAACAAAATTGGGTTTATAGGACACCCCCAATCTCTAAGCGTCCCAATAGACCGTTTTATAGGACTTAATTTATAGGACCAAAATATAAAGCGTTATATTTAAAGGTGTTGTAATAAATTTATATGATGCTTTCGGGCGTCTTAACAAGTTTTTTAGAACATTTTTTAATACAAAGTGTCGCATTAGCAACTTTATAGGACGTTTTTGAGAAAGTGTCCTATAAACCCATCTTTTTATAGCACAATTGTTTTTATATGACAGTTTTTCAAATAGTGTTCTATAAAGTTGATAATAGGATGTTTTATAATAAAAGTGTCTTAAAAACCTTATTACGACGTCAAAAAAATGTCATATAAACTTATTACAACATCTTTAGATAAGACGTTTTATTTTTTTGGCCCTGTAAACTAAGTCCTATAAAGAGGTATATTAGGACACTTAGAATTTAGGAGTGTCCTATAAACCTGATTTTGTTGTAGTGGTGTAACTGGGTTTAAAGTGATAATAGTCTAGAAATAATGGTTAGGGATATGAACAAAACCTCTAATCTAATTATGTCTTCTTATTTAATTAAGACATATCTTGTATTTGAATTTTGGAAAATAAAAATATATGTTTAAGAGAGATCTTGACAATCACATATATATATATATATATATATATATA
>NC_037543.1:4965741-4972628 GCF_001531365.2 Cynara cardunculus var. scolymus
ATATATTTTTGTCAAATTTTTATGATATTTTTAAATTTATATTTTATTCAAAAATAAAACATTATCATTTTATCAAAATCACATAAGACCATATTATAACATCGACTGAGAAAAAGATAAAAATGAAATATTAAAATCAAGATGTATCTCGTTGCATTGCACAAGTACCCTTCTAGTATTCTAAAATCCATATATAATATCAAAGTTGATGAGATAAATACAAAAAATTGAATGAATTCTGGACTTCATAAATATTAACAATTGAATAACAAAGAGAACCACAAGGGTGCTGTTCGACCTGAACTCCAAATGTTAAAAGTGTTTGAAGGTCTCATGTTCAAATCTAAGGAGGAAATAAATTCCTTTTGTGGCCACGGAGGTTCAAACGCGGTGACTTCGGTCTACCTGCAAAACAGATGGTCTTCTTGGGATTTATCGGCTCTCATAGTGGGTCGGATACATAGGGAATCAGATACATATTGAGTTAGATATCCAGGTTAATCAAAAAGAAAAAAATATATATAACAAAAGAAAATACTATGTATTTTTCTTTCCTTAGGAAAATGTAGTTAAATTTCTATGTCTAACAATTCATTATACGTTTTCTAGATGAAGAATGTAGTGCAGTCAAGAACTATTTTTCTGGTATAGCGTTCATTGATATGGTCAATAGCTTCATATATTATACAATACACTTCTAGTGGGTGTTTCAACATAGGTTTCGTCTTAATGGTCATGAGACCTCATTCGTACGTAATTGCCAAAACCGAGTATTCGTTATCGGAGTATTCTGCAATAATATACTGATTGCTTCAAGTGTTAAATCTGGTGCAAGTTGATTAGGTTGTGGTTGTAGTTAGTTAGATATATATATATATATATATATATGTATATATATATATATATATGTCTAACAAGCTGCAAATGCTTAGGGAGATTGGGTAAAACATATGGAACGTACGGTCGTCAGCTGTGGTAATGAATATGACGATATAAAAAGTAAGGATAGATGACGACTTATTATAGTCGTTTTTTAATCTTTTTAAGTATATAATCTTATATATGACAAAGATGCAGCATGTTAATAATGATTGCTCTTCTATATGTATATTAAAAACACCTTTTTTTTAGTCTTGCTATTTTATTTAATTATTTGTTAATCTTGTTTAGTAAATTAACCTTTTCTGCATTGTTAGTCTAAATTAAACGTTAAAAAATAGAGGAGGTTTACTTTCATTATACTAGAAAACTGGGTATTTCCGGCGGATTACCGGCGGACAACAAAGAAATCAACTTTCGTTGACTTCCGACGGAAATCTGCTGGTAAAAATATTCCGACAATATTTCCGGTGGATTTTACAAATTATTATTTTACAAAATTATTAATTATAATTACAATAATTTATCGGCGAATTTTTTTATTAATCTTTTATGACTAATGTCTGCCGGAAAATATTTAAAAATTAAAATTTATTATCTTAAATTTCTGGCAGTTACCGACTTACAATGGGATACGAGTGTGTTGAAAAACTTCCTCCCAGCTAGATATCTTCAAATGTGTGGAGCCAAATGGTCGATTGTTGAAACAATGACAATTGGAGGGTTGTTTCCGATATGGTGCGTGAGAACCATGATGGCTAAGTTGCGCTACAACCAATGGATCGATCCCATTTTCAGAGCATAGTGCTCTTCTGGCAGCGTGCCACCGACCGTTGTGGCATTGTTCGATTATATGCATAAGAAAAGGTCGAGTGGAGATGTCACATCTATTGATTCTAGGGGGGTACATGGCCTGTAAGTGTAGACAAGTCATGGTAAGTATCTATCTATTTTAATGTTTATTACTTGGTACGTAACTATTTATCTAGTTTGGGTTGTCATTAATTGTTGGACAAACGTTCGAGTCATTTAAATTAAAATCTAAGTGTGTGTATGTGTGTGTGTGTATAGTTTGGGTTGCCATTTGTTGGGAAAACATTAAGATTATTTTGGCTACAAATTTTGTATGTATCATTATTCTTTTGTTTAGAAACGTCTCATTTACAGCCGTCATGCTATCAAATTGACTTGTAATCTTTTTAAACCATTTATAGAATGACTATCCAATGTATCTCACCCAAAGATACGACGATGATCTCTCCACTTATCCTTTAGTTGATACAAAGTTGTGGGAGCAGACGGTTGGGCGAAGCAAGAAAATAGTCGTCTCTTTGGGTTTAGGTACAACCAGGAAAACATAAGCACATAAAGCACAAGGAACGAACTCGAGATTTGGAGTAGTAATTGAAGGATCAAATTGATCTCCGATGGACGACATGGGGAATTTTTTTTACTTCTTTAGCTAATTAAAGGGGTTAAAGACAGCTTACGCATACCTCAACTAATCCGATTAATTGTCAGGAAAAATCATAGTGGCCCTGAAAAAATTCGAATCGACAACCTATAGTAAGAGCTTCAAAGTTGAACCCTTATTCGTTAATTGAGATGACCCTTGCTAGTGTCCTCGATTATATGTGGAATACGATTTGCTTTAAGAACATCAATTTCCATAAAACTATATATATATATATATATATATATCTTGTCTGGATGTTAATTTTCCAATACCGTACTAGTTCTTCGATAAGTAACACAACCTAATGATAAGATATGTTTGTTTTCCAAGGTTATCTTATCGGGTTGGATCAGGTATCATTCAAACTAGGCCGAACGTGGAAATTTCGTGCTCGGTTTATTCAAAACATTATCTTATTAATTAGAATTTATGTAGGGTATCTCTTTTTCTAAAGAAGAAAGGCAAAGACCAATATAAAGTTGTAATTAAACCAAACAAAATTTCAAATTGAAATTTTTGCACCCCATTGAGAAGTTGACAGCAATTGCTGCTAAGACTTCACCAACATTTCTTCTCAAAGTTCCCAAATACGATAAGATACCAAGTTCACACTATATATAAGACCAAAAAACAAATAGGTTAGACCATTCACACACACTTGGAATTTATTTACATTTTTTATTATATTCTATTTTTTATATATATTTAATAATAAATCATTTTAAAATTGGTCTCAACAATTACATTATAATTTAATAAAATATATATAATTCTTTTTTTTTTTTTTTTAAATATGCAACCTCATTTGATTTAAATTTTTTTCCCTAAAATATATTTTATCAACGTCATTTTATTTTACTATATATATACACACACATGGGATCACGTAGGAGCAGTCAGTTTTCGTGAGATCATTTTCTTACATTTGAAACTTCCCAGCAAAACATTCATTACAACAAAATTGGGTTTATAAGACACCTCCAATTTCTAAGCGTTTTACTGTGAAGTTTCAAGTGTAAAAAAGTGGTCTCACGGGTTTCACAAAAACAGGCTGATTCACAATCCCATATATATATATATATATATATATATGTGTGTGTGTATATATATATATATATATATATATGTATATATATATATAGGTGACAATTTATAATTTGATAAATACCATGACAATTTAAAATCTAAATAAATCAAAACCTTTTAAATATCTAATCACTACAACAAAAATGGGTTTATAGGACATTCTCAAATTCAAAACGTCCTAATAGACCTCTTTATAGAACTTAGTTTATAGGACAAAAAAAATAAAATGTCCTATCTAAAGGTGTTGTAATAAGTTTATATGACCTTTTTTTGACGTTGTAATAAGTTTTTTAGAACAATTTTCTCATTATCAACTTTATAGGACATTATTTGAAAAATTGTTCTATAAAAACAATTGTCCTATAAAAAATTGAGTTTATAGGACAATTTCTCAAAAGTGTCATATAAAGTTGCTAATGCAATGTTTTGTATTAAAAATGTCCTAAAAAATTTGTTAAGACGACCAAAAGCGTCATATAAACTTATTACAACGGCTTTAAATAGGACAATTTATATTTTAATCCTATAAATTAAGTCTTATAAAACGGTCTATTAGGACACTTAAAGATTATGGGTGTCCTATAAACCCAATTTTATTGTAGTGAATATATTAGTCAAGATATTGTTATTATTATTGATATAATATAGAATTTTATTTTTAATATATCATTAGTCAAAGTTTTATTAACTAATCATTAAAACAAATATTAAACCAATTACTATATTTAATCAAAACAATTTTAATATATGTATAGATTTGAGATCATGTGAGACCAGTCTATTTTCGTAAGACTCGTGAGACCATTTTTTTATACTTGAAAGTTCATAGCAAAACGTTGTGAAGGTAACCTTCACAGTGTTTTTGTTGTGAATGTTCCAGTGGCAGATCCAGAAACTTCTATTATAGGGGGCACATTTAAGAGTGTCAAAAAAATTATGAAACCAAATAACTCATTTGAACCAATACGATTTTGGGTTATTTGGTTTCCGGATTAAACGGTTCAATTATCGAATAAATATAACTTATTTGGTTTGGTTTTCAATTAATTTTTGACTATTTTGGATAAACCGAGATATCATATTGCCATGTACATATTTTACTTTCAGTTAAACCAAAGCAAACGTACACACTACACATTAATAGTTAGTAGCAAGAAATTAGAGGGCAAGAGGTCGACAACTTAGATTCAGTTAAAAAGAAATCAGATAGCAAAAGGCTTAGAAATCAAAAATAAAAGACAAACTAGTAGCAAATCTTAAATCAAAATAACAAACCCAAATTAAATAACAAATTAAAGAATCCTAAATCAAATAACAATTAAGAAAGAAAAAATTAATAATTAACAAATAACAATAATTATAAATCTATACAACAATAAAAATGCAAAATGAAAGTTGGGAAAAATCAAAATAGTGATTAATCAAATCATTAGCATTATAGCAAGCAAAATAAGAAAAATAAAATGATTTTCAACAGATTGAGACTTCACTACAACAAAATCGGGTTTTATAGGACACTACCAATTTCTAAGTGTCATGATAGACCTCTTTATAAGACTTAGTTTATAGGACCCAAAAAACAAAGTGTCATATCTAAATGTGTTGTAATAAGTTTACATGACGTTTTTGATGTCGTAATAAGTTTTTTAAGACACTTTTAATATAAAACGTCTCATTAGCAACTTTATAGGACACTATTTGAAAAAATGTTTTATAAAAACAAATGTCCTATAAAAAATTGAGTTTATAGGACATTTTCTCAAAAATGTCCTATAAAGTTCTATAAAAAATTGACTTATTACAACACCTTTAGATATGACATTTTATATTTTGGTCCTATAAATTAGGTTCTATAAAACGGTCCATGGAGACACTTAGAAATTGAGGGTGTCCTATAAACCCAATTTTGTTGTAGTGCTTGGAACTTAAGAGCGTTTAATTGATCCATAAAGTAATTACTCATTGAAGTAAGAGTTATAAATAAGATGCATAAATTTAGATTTGGAGTCTTGCCTTTAATTGTTGGGGGCCTATTAATAATTTTTGGTTAAAAAAAAACTAAAAAACATACCACTCATGTTTTATTTAGTGTTTATTGGGGTTAGCTTGTTGGGGCCTGTGCCCCCTACCCCTTTACTGTGCATCCGCCACTGGAATGTTCGACCTTTTTTTATATTTATAATTTTTTGTTGTGAAGTTTCAAGTGTAAAAAAGTAGTCTCATGAGTCTCACAAAAACAGGTTGTTCTCATGTGAACCCAACTATATATATATATATATAGAGAGAGAGAGAGAGAGAGAGGCACGTTCAAATGAAAACCGTGCATTTCTAAGAAACCGTGTAAACTAATTTCGACCAATAGAAAAAATTCCGTTTTTTTCTAATTAAATTTAATCAATAAGGGTATTTCGGTCATTTACAATATTTTCTATTAAATATGAAAATTATTAATAAATCTTAATTAAGGAAACGTAATAAATGAAATTTTATAAATGGTAACATTTAAATATTTAATTATATTATAATATTAAAAATTTGAACTTGATATATTGTGATGCGATTGAATCTGCTGGTAAATCTTGAAGATTGTTAGGCATAATGGAATGAATTCATCAAATCAGGATTGAAATAAAAAAAATTAATGTAGATGAAACAGGTTTCATGAAGGTGAAACTGGTTCATGTCGTAATTGAACAATGAGTGGTGAATTGGTTTCATAGTGAACCCTGTTTCATTGATGGTGTAGTTGATCCATTTAGTAGGTGAAATAGAAAATGAAACGGGTGCATAATGTATTTGGTTCGTCATGAAATAATTGCATGATGAAACGGGTACATAATGAATCTGCTCCAGAATCTTGAAGATTGTAATCTGCTCCAGAATCTTGAAGATTGTAAGGCTTAAAGGAATGAATTCATCAAATCATGAGTGAAATAAGAAAATTAATTTACATGAAACAGGTTTCATGAAGGTGAAACTGGTTCATGACGTAATTGAACAATGAGTACTGAAACGGGTGCATAATGTATTCGGTTCGTCATGAAATAATTGCATGATGAAACGGGTACATGATGAATCTGCTCCAAAATCTTAAAGATTGTAATTTACTCCAAAATCTTGAAGATTGTAAAGCTTAAAGGAATGAATTCATCAAATCAGAAGTGAAATAAAAAAATTAATGTACATGAAACAGGTTTCATGAAGGTGAAACTGGTTCATGGGATGTTAGAGAATATATATTTTGTTTACAATTTTGCCTTTATTGTTGATATAAAAATAAATTTTTAATATATATATTTTTTAATTTTCTAAAATAAACTAAACTAATATTGACTATCGATCAAGAAAATGGATGGATGAGATTGGTTTACACGGTTTACACAAATAAAGGCGGTTTTCATTTGATCACTCATCTCTCTCTCTCTCTCTCTCTCTCTCTCTCTCTCTATATATATATATATATATA
>NC_037543.1:4976813-4979765 GCF_001531365.2 Cynara cardunculus var. scolymus
TGTGTGTGTGTGTGTGTGTGTGTGTGTAGAGGTAACAATTTATAATTTGATAACTACCGTGACAATTTAAAATCTAAATAAATCAAAACCTTTTAAATATGTAATATATTAGTCAAGATATCGTTATTTATTATTTATATAATATAGAATTTTATTTTTAGTATATCATTAGTCAAAATTTTACCAACTAATCATTAAAACAAATATGAAACCAATTACTATATTTAATCAAAACAATATTCTACAATCATGGGGTCCACACGTATTTATTTATATCAGCCAACATGTTCTTGTAACTGTTAGGGATTTCTTCCACAATTATGTGAGTTGCGGTCAGGAATGGTGGTACATATAAACGGGGAGCAAGGTCGGGGACCGCATGTGGGGGTACATTTCTTGCCCCATTTCAATCCCTTGACTCCTTGAGAAGACTAAGGGACGTTAAATCAACTTAGGGGATGTTTATTAACCGTTATCAGAGTAAGTGTTTATTGGTAAAATCTAAAACTATCAGTTATTTATTGGGTAAGATTTTAGTCCACCAAAACGGTACGTATGCAACAATTAACCTGGTAAGTGCTAACCATGCGGTAAGAGTTGTCGTCGTCACTTACCGGATAAGACTCTCAGTCCTTGTCTTTACTTTTACCGGGTAAGAATCTTGGTTCTTGTCATATTTATTCGGTAAGGTAATTTGACTTAGTAAGCGCTTACCTGGATAAAGCGTTTGGTAAACGGCCCAGCACTTTTAAATATCTTTGTTAAATTAGTAATTTAATAAATAAAAAGCTATACAAATATTAATTAATGTTCAAACTACGATTATCACTACAACAAAATTGAGTTTATAGGACACACTCAATCTCTAAGCGTCTCAATAAACCGTTTTATAGGACTTAATTTATAGGACCAAAATATAAAACGTCATATCTAAAGGTGTTGTAATAAGTTTATATGACGCTTTTGAGTGTTTTAACAAGTTTTTTAGAACACTTTTAATACAAAGTGTCGCATTAGCAACTTTATAAAAAGTGTCCTATAAAATCAATGTTTTATAGGACATTTGTTTTTATAGGACATTCGTTTTTATAGGACAATTTTTCAAATAGTGTCCTATAAAGTTGTTAATGGGACGCTTTATATTAAAAGTGTCATAAAAACTTATTACGACGTCAAAAACGTCATATAAACTTATTACAACGCCTTTAGATAGGACACTTAATTTTTTTGGTTCTATAAACTAAGTCCTATAAAGAAATCTATTAGGACACTTAGAAATTGGGAGTGTCCTATAAACCCGATTTTGTTGTAGTGTATATTTTACAACCAAAATCTAATTAAACAAATTTTTAGTAATAAATTATGACGTAGTGGTATGTGGTAGAATATCTCATCTGTCCAGGGTTCGATTCCAGACGTACACAACAATTGTAGTTACTGAGTTTATCAGAATTGATTTATTTCAGTCATAATTTGTCAGATTAGTTCAGGAATAACTTGGGACACTCTTAAAAAAAATAGAAAAAACATAATTTGACATAATAATTAACAAGAGAAATTTTTTATTATGAAATTATACTCAGAATTTCACATTAAAATTTCTGTCACATAAAGAAAAAATATTTTGATATAGGTTTAATAATTATATCATAAACCGGTAGTGACCATTAGAAATTACGTAAAGCATAATTTCTAATATGAAAGTTTAACCATAAGGGTGGTGTCTGATTGGTTTAAGCTTGACTTCAAAGGTCAAAAATACCAGGAGGTTCCGGGTTCAAATACAAGGAGGAATAAAAATTCCTTTTGTGGCCATGGAGATTCGAATACGGTGACTTCAGGCTATCTACAAAACAGGTGGTCGCTCTGGGATTAGTCGGCTCGCATAGCGGGTTGGATATCCAGGTTAATAAAAAAAAAAGTTGTCACATCACCGTTTTTTTGTCTCTGTGTCAATCTACCAATTCACTTCAAAATTACCGGTAGATGGTGGATGGTGGAGTGGTTCACGGATAGGACGAGCTTGGAAAACTATTCATATAAAGACAAGTGTATCGGGATTGGCCCGTTAAGATTAATACACTACAACAAAATTGGGTTTATAGGATGTCCTCAATCTCTAAGTGTCCCAATAGACCGCTTTATAGGACTTAATTTATAGGACAAAAATATAAAGCGTCATATCTAAAGGTGTTGTAATAAGTTTATATGACGCTTTTGGGCATCTTAACAAGTTTTTTAGGACATTTTTAATACAAAAGTGTCGCATTAGTAACTTTATAGGACACTTTTAAGAAAGTGTCCTATAAACTCAATTTTTATAGGACATTTGTTTTTGTAGGACAATTTTTCAAATAGTATCCTATAAAGTTGCTAATGAGATGTTTTACATTAAAAATGTCATAAAAAACTTATTATGACGTTAAAAAAAGGTCATATAAACTTATTACAACGCCTTTAGATAGGACACTTTATTTTTTTGGTCCTATAAACTAAGTCCTATAAAGAGGTCTATTAGGACACTTAGAATTTGAAAGTGTCCTATAAACCCGATTTTGTTGTAGTGATAGATGGAGTGGGTGAAGCAGAAAAAAACTTTAGACAACCCGCTCACCTGACCCGTTATAATTTATAGAATATTAATAAAATTTTATAATTAAAATTTCAAATGACCTCCTAATCACCAATTTGTCATATACTTAGACTTTTGACATACTTTACTCTTTATCTAATGACCTCAAATCTCCATTTTTTCTTCAAAGAAAGTTGTGTACTTTTGAATGATCTTGCATACTTTTTATTTTACTAGAAGCGTACTCGCGCAATGCAGCGAGATACATCGTGTTTTTAATATCTCATTTTATTATTTATCTCAGTCGATGTTATAATATGGCTTTATGTGATTTTGAGAAAACGATGATGCTTTTATTTTTGAATAAAATATATGTTTGA
>NC_037543.1:4982573-4984271 GCF_001531365.2 Cynara cardunculus var. scolymus
TTTCAAAGGACCGGCCGTAACCGGTTATGGGACCGAAACCGGGACCGGCCGGCTTAACCGGTTATGGGCAAGCTTGACCGGTTATAGAGTTTTTCATCGGGACCGGGACCGGTTATAGAGGGACCGGTTAAGGATGGTTTTTGTCGCGATTAGGACCGGCCGTAACCGGTTAAGGCCTGGCCCGGGACCGATTTTTGGTCATCTCTATACCAAAGTACCAGGCATGTTAAACTACAAAATTAGGTTGGTTCAACCAATGTCCGAGAAAAGGTTTTAGTCGAACGTTCGAATTGTTTATTACAATTGAAGACGCTATTGAAGCAACAATCGCATGACCTTGTCATTTCACTTTAGTATGTCAATCTTTCAACACTTGTGAGATTTAGCAAGTGTAGAATTGTTTTATTAGTATAACTTTAAGCTCATATATCTGGTTTTTCAATTGTAGGTTGTGCATGACGAAGATTGATATCTCTCGTTTGTAGGGCACAGGAAGATTTTTTGTATTTGTGTAATTCTTGTTCGGTACTTAATTTTGTCTTGATACAACTTTGTGGTGGATACATAGCTTGGTAGTTGGTACTCATATAAGTACTTGTACAACTTCGAATTTTGTTCTATCGAATCAATTCGTAAAACTTTCATATATGCTTTTAAATGTAACGTTACAGAAGGATTTTATAACTGGATGATGTGTCTCGCATTATAGTATTTAGAACGTTTTTAGTGTTAATTATTATAGCCTATTAGAACACTTTTTAGTATTACTTAGTTCATTTTATAAGACTCTAAAATTTGTTTCATAGTTATATAACTTATTAAGACACATATTTTAGTACTATATAATTGTTTTAGCGACATTGAATTTCGTCCTATAAACCCATTTTTTGGGACGCCCATAATTGTTTTTAAACGTAAACGTTTTGTGACAACATAAAGTGTCCTATATTATAGTCTATTAGAACACTTTTTAGTGTTACTTAAACCATTTTATAAGACTATGGAATTTGTATCATAATCCTATAATTTTTTGGGACGCTTAAATTCATCCCATTAACTGATTACAACACATTTAGATGAGACACATACTTTTTGTTCTATAAACTTAACAGTCCTATTAACTACCTTATTAGGACACTAATAAGGGTCCTATAAATTCCTTTTTGTTGTAGTGTGGTTTTGGTAAATTAAATACTCATAAACATGTCGGTTGTATTTTGGGTTGGAAATACTCTAAAACGGTTTTAAGGCTAGTGAGCTAAACCATCGTTGATTTCAAATTTGTGAATAGGATTGCACATAAACCGGATGGGTTGAGTACTAAAACCTACCCAACGGTTCCAACCCATGAAAATGGGCCATGTTACGTAACATTCACCACCTTGAAGCCCAATGGTGCCTAAACCTTATAGACTGAAATAGTTGGGTCGAAAATAGGTGTGACCTAAATCAAGCCCACAGGACCGGCCTAACATCCTTTCACGTAGTTGGGTCGAAAATTGGAGTGACCTAAGTCAAGCCCACTGGGCCGACCAAACATCCTTTCATTTATGACGTCACTTCATTCTATTGACCTAAAATACATGTTCCATTGTCATCTGATATCTATACTATATTATAAAGCATTTGGCTAAAACTCTTAAAAACTCTTAAACTCTTAAAAACTCTTAAACCCGTTCATCCCTATCCGATTTCATC
>NC_037543.1:4986301-4999994 GCF_001531365.2 Cynara cardunculus var. scolymus
GGGGGGTTAGGGGCCGTGACAGTAAAAATAACAACATGGTCGTGATGGGGGCAAGGAGCGAATGGTGTTACTTAAATTGAATGCAAAGAGATGATATTCAATTTCTTCACTTATGCCAAGGAATGATGAATTCATCAATTTATGAAATTCAAAGGAATTCAAAAGATTCCATCCATTTCAACATGTGAACCAAACGAAAGAATTGAATTCATCTTTATTTTGGATCGAAAGGAGTATTTTTATGACAATTAATCGTCTTATTAGCTTTTTTATACGACACTTTAAAAATATGTCATTCAAACAATGAGTACCATAACTATATATTATTTAGATAGTTACACGAATCCACGGTTCCCGGCTATACATGCTATTTGCTTTTGGTCACAAGAACTAAAGGGACGAACCGTGTGATGATGAATGTAAGCGAAACGGTACAAAATCATAAATACCATGTAGTCTCTCGGATTTTAGGTATGTAATCGTTCTATACTGCAACAAGCTTCCGTATGTCCTTCTGCAACATAACAGAATAGTGAACTACGTATTTTATACCAAATAAATCATGTTCTCGCGAAGATGCAATAAAGAAGCATTGCACTTTCTATAATGAATGAAACTGGAGTTTTTTGATAACTGTGGGTGTCCGGGTCAGCTTAAGCAGATCTCGACTATCCCCATGGGGCCCTGAAGCTAGCAGCCTGGAAAACCTCTAGTGGCCCTGAAAGGACTCGAACCAGTGACCAAGGGGGAACAAACCCAAAGTCTTCCCAGTTGAGCTACCCCAGAGATTACCCTAAAGTTGGCAATCTTTTTGCATTTCGAAAAGAACGATGGTTCAAAAGGTTTTGTTACTCATTGTAGAAAGTGTAGCGTACCTCGATCTCGTTAGGGGAAGTAGTAGGAAGGTATCTTTCGACGACCTTTCCGCTTTTATCTACTAGAAACTTCTCAAAATTCCACTTCACCAAATCACCCAATAATCCTCCGCTAGTCGACTTGAGATACTGATAAACCGGGGCTGTGAATGGGCCATTCACATCAACCTGGGGCAGATACAATATTAGTACTCTAGATCAATCGGTTTATTACAAGATTGAGTAATAAAATGGTCTACTCTTTTCAGGTAGAGGTCAGGTCTGCGCACATTATACCATACAAGGAATAAGTAGAAGAAACCTCAACAAACCTTGTCAAAAATTGGAAATTCAGCTTTGAACCTTGAACAAGCAAATTCTTTAATCTGAGCATTTGAACCAGGTTCTTGGAACCCAAACTGATTGCAGGGGAATGCAAGGATTTCGAGCCCTGTGTGAAGATTTACAAGTTAAAGACGTAAGCTACGTTCTCTGTCTACACCGGTCCTTGGTCTGAAACCTATGACCGATCCAGGCCTGACCGTCCAGGTCCGGTTGGTCTGGATCGGGTTGTCAGTCCTGTGCATCACTAAGACTATAGTTGTCAGCTGATAAACTAGTCACCTTGGGTAAAAACTAGCTCTTAAAGTAGATGACAATGAAAAACGACCTAGAAGGACATTATATAGAATTACCTAATTCTAACATAACGGGCATAATTGGAAAAAGGTGAAAAAAAATGTGGAGCTTTTTGAAAAGCTATCTGAAGGCTATAGTTGTTGGCTAATAAGCTAGTTGTTAGCAGATAAACTAATTATGTTTGGTAAAAGCAAGCTGATAAGCTAGATGACAATATAAAATTACCTAAAAAGATATATTGAAAAATGACTCAATTCTAAAATAAGGGGGCATAAATGGAAAAACAAAACGAAAACAGCCCCTGTGGCTTATTGAAAAGCTATTTAAAGTAGCTTTTCAAAAATCTAGCTTATAAAGCTACTTCATGCCTAGCAAACAAAGCTTTTTCAATAAGCTAGCTTATGGTTGCTCAAAACATGGCCTAATTATACCTTTGTAAAGCCAAGTGGTAAAACCTTGTGAATGAAATTCTCCAAAGCAAGTTAGCATTTGCTTTTGGTTGGACTTTTATTCAACTAATTATACGAAAACTAATACAATAGCCTCGGATTTAGTAGCCACGAACCTTGGTCTTTGTACTTGTTATAGATTTGAGAGAGCTCCGAATAGTTCGATGTCGTCAAACCACTGAACCCAAAGTTAATTCCAAAAGTTAGAAAGGTATAACTTAGGTGTTATTTTGTTTACCTCTTAATAGTTCCATTAAAAGGCAACATCTGAATCGTTAAGAGGTAAATCTTGTTTGGCAAAAAAAAAAGTCTGCCTCTTAATGATTCTAAAACCCTCTTAATGATTCTAAAACCCTCTTAATGATTTTGTATCCTGGATACCCTTAACCATTAAGAGCCCTAATTTCATTGTACACAATTACCAAACAATTATATTTCATTTTGCACTATATCATGAGAGCCTCTTAATCATTCTAACCACTTAATCATTCTGCACCAAATCATTCAGCAATTGCCAAACAGCCCTTTAACCTACTTGAAGTGAACTTGATAGAATCATAAGAGTAGGAATTACCATTGCGATGCAACATTGACGATTAGTAGAACCTTTCCCTTGTATTGGGAGAGAGGAACATCCTTTCGGTCAATATCCTGCAACAAATAACAATCATGTCAATGCAAAATGAACTGTGATTAAACAAATTTTCGATTAGTTTTTTTCCTTAAAACTAGCGAATATTTACATGATTCAATATGGCATCTTACCGTCTTTCATAATTTAGACATAGATTTGAATAGTTTGCGCGAAAAGGATTTGTGACCAACAACCTCCACTTTAGCGCCGTATCATGTGAGAGGCAAATCAGGTACACAACGACCCACTAGGTGGCTGGCTTAAGAGTCTAGTGTCCCAATAGAAGCTATCAAACTAGATGATTTTAGAGCCTTCAATATTGTAAAACAAGAACTGTCCTCTATTTCAGTCATTGGATAAGAACTATAGAGACCTAGAGGACATAGCATTTTCTAGCAATTATACATACATCAGAATTTGGAACAGATATACTATGGGAACCAAATCAAGAAATCTTGGGGAACTAAATCAAGAAATCCCCATCAACATGTGCAATTCACCCACAAAGGAAAACATATTTCAATGAACATAAAGGGTGCAAGTGATTGTGTACCTTTACAGTAAAATCATAAATACTCTTTCCTGTAGCAGCTGTAGCAAAAACCCCAAATTGAGATCGAGAGATGGACGAAAACCCAGAAACAATTCCAGCTTTTAGAGCAAACCCATGTTGAAAAAACATCGAATTTGATGACCCTAAAAGGGATTTGACAGAAGTAGTTGCAGAACAAGAAGAAAGCGAGAGACAAGAAGGTTGGTGGTTTCGGTTGGATTTAGAAAAATCAGAAAGTGGAGAAGTGAGATTCGAAGAGCAAGGGATGGATGCCATTGTTGATTATATGGTTCAAGAAAATCAAAAGTGGAGAAAAGGATTGATTTTGAGTGAAAAAAAAAAGAAGATGGTTTTGGGGTTTAGAAGAAGGGAATTTGGAAGAAATGCTTTAAAATGGTTTGCACAAATCTGTATGAACAGGAACAAGACCTCCATCCTTAACGAAAGGCAGTGAAGAGTACACACAGTTGTCAGCCTTCCTGATGGTGTTGGTGCCAACTCTGCGGCCCATAAAAAATCTGTTTGGCCCACAATAAATATGTCACAACAAAATTAAACTTTTATTAATGTTTAAAATTGGATATCAAAGTTTAACCAAAAGCGTTTACCATGGTGATAGTCGTTGCCCTCACTTATCGGGTAAGATTCTTGGTCTTTATCGTATTTAAAGTAATATAACTTGGTAAGCTACTTACCCAGGTAAGCGTTTGGTAAACGATCACGTAGAATTGTTGAAGAGATCAAGTTAGCTGAGGATTTAGCCGTATTGTGCGAATTTTACATATATATGAAATGGTCACAAGATAGCATTAGTGTATTGTGTGTGTGCTTTCCAAAAAATCATATTTTTATGTTTGGAAACAGTATTACAGACGTGTTTCCACGCGACTTAACCCATTTGGGAACTTGCACCAGCCTCCTCTGGAATACGAATTTTTTGACAGTTTGTTTATGGTTTTCTGATTTGGATAAACTTAAATGTTAGTTTTATCTTATCACTTATCTTATGATTAGTTGCAAGCACAAACCTATATATACATACATATATATGGGGGCACGTTCAAATGAAAACCGTACATTTCTAAAAAACCGTGTAAACCAATTTCGACCAATAAGAAAATTTCATTTTTGTCTAATTAAATTTAATCAATAATAGTATTTCGGTCATTTACAATATTTTTTAATTAAATATGGAAGTTATTAATAAATCTTAATTAAGAAAACGTAATAAAAGAAATTGTATAAATGATAACATTTAAATATTTAATCATATTATAATATTAAAAATTTGAATTTGATATATTGTTATGAGATTGAATTTGCAAACGGGTCTTGAAGATTGAATTGCATTATGGAATGAAATTGTAAATTATGGTTCAAATTAAAAAAAAATAATGTTAATGATACAGGTTTCATGAAGGTGAAATTGGTTCATGTTGTAATTGATTCATGAGTAATATGAAATTGTTTCATGGTGAACCACGTTTCAGTGATAGTGTAGTTGATCCGTTTAGTAGAAAAAATGGAACATGAAACGGGTGCATAATTTATTTGGTTCGTCATGAAATAATTGCATGATGAAACGGGTACATGATGAATCTGCTTCGGGATCTTGAAGATTGTAATCTGCTCCGGAATCTTGAAAATTATAAGGAGTAAAGGAAAGAATGCATCAAATCATGAGTGAAATAAAAAAATTAATTTACATGAAACAGGTTTCATGAAGGTGAAACTGGTTTATGGCGCAATTGAACAATGAGTAGTGAACTGCTTTCATGGTGAAACTCGTTTCAATGATGGTGTAGGTGATCCATTCAGTAGATGAAATGAAAAATGAAACGGGTGCATAATGTAGACGGTTCGTCATGAAATAATTGCAAGATGAAAAATAAATTAGTTTAATTAATAATAATAAATGTTAGCGTAAAAATAATAAATTACTTTATAAAAAATAGATTAGTTTCATTAATAATATGATATACATGATATGGTTTCCTTAAATAAATGAATATTTAGTTTTATTCTTTTGTCCTTATTGGTATTATAAAATGTATTTTCAATTTTTTTTATTTTTAATTTCCTTAAATAACCTTGATTAATCTTAACAATTGATCAAGAAAATAGATGGGTGAGATTGGTTTACACAATTTACACAAATGAATGTAGTTTTTATTTGATCGTTCCTTCATATATATATATATATATAGAAACGGATGTGAGAGACAAAAAAATAAAGAAAAAAATGTATTGCGATGAGACCAAGACTTTTTTTATTTTGAGAGAAGTGGTGGTGGAGGATGCCATTTATTGCACAATGGGGATGTTTCTTTTTCTTGATGTCAACAAAGTACTCTAAACTTAAAAGCAAATTTGTTTTACTACAATAAAATCGGGTTTATAGAACACTTTCAAATTATAAGTGTCATAATATACCTTTTTATAGGACTTAGTTTATAGGACCAAAAAAAATAAAGTGTCCTATCTAAATGTGTCGTTATAAGTTTATATGACGTTTTTTGACGTCGTAATAAGTTTTTTAGGACACTTTTAATATAGAGTGTGTCATTATCAACTTTATAGGACACTATTTGAAAAATTGTCCTATAAAAACAAATATCCTATAAAAAATTGAGTTTATAGGACACTTTCTCAAAAGTGTCCTATAAAGTTGCTAATGCGACACTTTGTATTAAAAATGTCCTAAAAACTTATTAAGACGCCCAAAAGCATCATATAAACTTATTACAACACATTTAGATAAGACGTTTTGTATTTTGGTCCTATAAATTAAGTCCTATAAAACAGTCTATTGGGACGTTTAGAGATTGGGGGTGTCCTATAAATCCAATTTTGTTGTAGTGTTTATATATATATATATATATATATATATATATATATATATATATATGGAAGGGTTCAAACGAGAACCCCTGTGATTTACGAGAATGCGAAAATAACTCAATAACCTCATATTATAGTAAAAAAATAAAATTAAAATATTTTTAAAATTAAAATTGAAATTTAAAAAGGTTCAAAAAATATTAAAATCAAAAGGGTAATAATGGAAATGATATCATAAAATCTTTTAACACGATTACACGATCATGATTATCATTATCTAATAAACGGTTAATCATGTGATTATCATGTGATATGGGTGTGATTATCATGTGATATGGGTGTGATAATCATGTGATTATCACACAATTATCACATTATCGCTTATATCAACACGATTTGGTGTGATTTGGGTGTGATAATCATGTGATTATCACACAATTATCACATTATCGCTTATGTCAACATGATTTGGTGTGATTTGGGTGTGATATGGGTGTGAATAATCATGTGATTATCACACAATTATCACAAGGATTCCGCTCGGCTAGGGTTAACTTAGAAAATCGACTACCGATTTGGTGTGATATGAATGTGATAATCATGTGATATCACTATTATAACAGCGCACTCGATTTGATCATGGTTTCGATCGGTTAGGGTTAGACAATTACACATTTATCACAACGATTACTCATGGTTTTGATAGGTTAGGATTAGACGATCACACATTTATCATAACGATTACGGACGAAATCCACTAAACGATTTGGTGTAATATGAGTGTGATAATCATGTGATATCACTATTATAACATCACTTGTGCACTCAATTTGATCATGGTTTCGATCGGTTAGGGTTAGACAATCACACATTTATCACAACGATTACTCATGGTTTCGATAGGTTATGGTTACACTTGATTGATCATGGTTTTGACAGGTTATGGTTACACAATCACACAATTATCACAAGGGGATAGAAGAGAGTGGAAGCGAACGTGCAAAAAAAAGGGATAATTATGACTAATAAAATAAAATAAAAATTACTTAATTACATTACTGTCTTTATTAAATTATTTATATTTAATAAAAGTTAATTTATTAATTAAAAAAGTTTGAGGTTATTAGATTGTTCTCGCGTTCTTGTAAATTACAGGGGTTCTCGTTTGAACCTCCACCTATATATATATATATATATAGAGAGAGAGAGAGAGAGAGAGAGAGAGAGAGAGAGAGGGGTTGGTTATTATACAACCCTTGACATTTGTGCAACTAATACAACTCAATCTCAACCATCCATTTCATTTGATTAATATGCGATTTTATAGAAGTTTTGATTGTTTCCTAATATAAAGTATTGATCATAATTAATTAACCATATTCATCTTTCATAAATATCAAATCATAATAAATGAACTCTCATCATTTTCATAAATATCTCAATTCATTGGGTTGCATTGGTTGTACAAATACGACGACTTGTATTTGAAACAAACTATATATATATACTACCTTATATATAATGCATTTGATACAACTTTTTAAATTTTTAATGATATTACAATTTTTTATATTATTAAAAATAATACATTTTAGTAAGATATTATTATCTATTTCCTAAACATCTAACCTCATTTAAATCTTATTATTTTTAATATTAAAAAACTATTTTTAAAAAATATCTCAAATTTCACCATTTTTTTTATTTTATCTATAGTACCTTATAAACTAGATTTATCAATAGTTTTAAAAACAATTTTTAATATACAAAGTATTATACATTTATGCACAAATTCTTAAAAGTTTTAAAAACAACTCATAATGCATTAAGTACTACTACTTTGTGCATTCAGTCTTAAAATCTCTCAATCTACAATTAAAATAATATATAGTACAAGTTACCAATGCATATTATTACTTTTTCTTTTCATGTTCTCAAGATACTTTTGACACATTTCATTCATGTATTTACCCTCTCATACCTCTATGTCTTCTCCTCATCCCTCAAGATAAAATTCAAACTGATATTCACCATGAGTTATTATTAAAAGTTCTCTCATTTATCTTCCGTTCAGTTGCTCTAGAACTCTCGCTCTCGATCTCTTAATCATTTGTTTTTTGTGTAAATCGAATATATTTTTGGAGTCGTTTAAATATATTGGATTTTAAAGTGTCATATAATTTTTTCATCGATACACTGTAATTGTAACTTATATCATCATTAAATATTTTCTAATAAAACTAGTGAAATTTCAAAATTGTTAAAATTCACGGCTCCTGCCACATTACACGGATACAAAACTAATCTATTTTAAAGCAAAATTTCAAAAATATAAAAAAAAAACCCAAAATCATCCTGAAACTTCTGGAGATCCTAACATATTATCTCAAAATGATTTGATATCTTTTTATTAAAAATAATGTGTGGGGAAGAACATGCCACGTCATCAAGCACTCAAATTAATCATCCTTTCTCCCCCTATAAATATCAGAATTACCACGCGGAAAACTCTCTCGCCTCCCGTGGGTTTCCTTTCATTCCCGTCGCGTAGCCTTCACGCCGCCGTCGCTGCTGCTCATCGGCACCGGTAACTATTTAGGGTTAGGGATTTTGTTCCTAATCAATCACCACTGTATGTTCAAAGGATCTACGAACCCCCTCCTTTATATATTTAGGTTAAATTCCAACTACATATTTATCGATCATTTACTGTATCTTTCGTCTTTTGTTTTTTTGATTCTTATCGCGTAAGAGATGCATATCGATTAGATTAGAGATGATGGTTACCGTCGTTTACATGATGAGTGATGATGATATTTACCAAAAATGTGATTACGGACCGTGAATATTGAACAGTAAAGACATCTCGAATGGACCGATGAAACCACTGATTTGCCGGTCGGAGTCTCCAAAGAGCCGCCGAAATAAACCCTAAATTTGTTTTCATCAACAGCCACTTAATCGATGATATTTGTTTAATGATATTAAAATATATATCGTTCAATCTCTTGTATTATTATAATATGAAATTTGTTTTGAATATTTTGGAAGGCGTAGGTGGTATGGAAATAAGTTTTGGTGTTAATCGTGGGGTTGTCTTCTCACTCTCTAAAACTCAAATTACTTACGGGATGAATATAGTAAGTATCAAAAATCTTATCTGGTAAGAACGATGTAAGGATTCAGAGTCTTACTTGGTAGGTGAAAGGCAATGACTCTTACTACGGTTAGCTCTTACAGGGTAATTGTCGCATAGAAAGACGTTTTTGTTGATTAAAATCTTACCCAGTAAGTAAATAATAGTATTGAATTTTATTGGTAATTGCATACCGGGTAAGTGTTTGGTAAAAGGTTCCTGAGTCTAAAATTATAGATTAATAATGGTCGTTGGATTTGATTGAACAAATATCCACAATTTTTTCTTGTATCGTATATCTTTAAGGTGTTCTTATTTGAACTTCTCCATATATAATCATGTGCATTACAATATACAAATCTCACATTTAACATTATTAGGAACGACCCTAATTAAGCCATCATTTGTAGGCTTAAAAACGTACTCGATTAACTTGAATTTCAGAGAGAGAAGAAACAACGTTAACAACCCCTTATTCTCAACTTTTTTGTCTTGGTAATTGTAATCGAATCGTTTTTTCGGGGGTCATGGTTTAAAAAGGGTGTTGGCGCAAGTTCAAAGAAAAATTAGAGGGCTTCAGAAATCGTCCAGTCAATCTCTCCTTTCCTCTGGATTGTTTTCCCTATGAGTGGCTCGACCTCTTCTTCTTTTTCATCGTCATGTTTCGTGTAAAATCCATATATATTGTTCCACTGAATAAAACTTGCTGATGTAGCAAGGAATTTTGTGCATTGGAGCATCTTGATTTCTACATAAATATGACTCTGAAGAGGAAGAAGAGGTCAAGCCACTAGCCCATTTTTGGTTGTTGGGGCGACTGTGTTCTCAACGACTGATATGCATGGCAATGGTAGTCTATACTATCTTGAGTCTCTGGTATCACAATTCGTTCATTGATCCTAATTGATGATCCATTTTTAAACTTATTTGTAAAATATGTATTTGTAATTTATAGGATTTTTCTAAACACATCCTGTTCTTCGTGTAACAAAGAAGAAAAATCAAGAAAAAAAATAAGAGAATCTTGGATCATGGGTATTCCATGTTAGAAACCTCTTGAATCTGTAGATGGTTTTAGTAACAGAAGTCTTTAGATGGAAAGGGAAACATTTGACAAATGGGATTCAAAATCTTGAAATGCAGGTTAGGATAACGTCATCAGCATTGATTTTTGGGGTACCAGAAGACTATAGTTGGCGTATATTGCTTTTCTAAGTATAAACAAATAGAGTGGGGCCCCTTGATGTGTTTGTTTCTGTGTTTCTGTTTCCATACCATCATTGTGGTCCTTACTTCCACCGCTACCTTCTATTACGGATTTACATCTGGGGCCTCATTTGAAGTTTCAAAGCCTAAAAGTAATATTGTTATCACAAGAGAAATGAGATTGTTGAATGTTGATCTCCTTCTCTGCTTGATTCTTAAAGCAATTTATCGTAGACAACCATCTTTACACGGAAGTTATAAGAGAAAATGGGATTGTTGAATGTTGATCTCTTACGAATGTGGAAACAGATATCAATTGAAGAGGTTAAATATCTCTGATGGATTCTTCCGATCTGCACTTTGTTGAGTGAACTTGGTTTGATAGCTTACATGAGTTGATCTTAGTTGATATTAGAGAGGATCAGTAAAATGAATGGTTAGGCTCTTATTGATCTTGCTTGTATGGAATCCTCTTCATGATCGTTTTTGTTATTGCGTTTTATCATTTTTCTAAAATTTAGAAATCATCGTTCTTTTAGACACCGGTTTTTTTGTTGCTAAAAACCAGTTTATTTTCCAACTCTGTTTTTTAAGGTATGGCAGAAGATAAACTCGGTTGGAGAGCCCTACAATTATGGAATACATGAAACTAGAAATTGAACGTCTTCGATTAAAATCTATTTGAATGGAAGTAAGTTTATTCGCCTGATTTCGTGTTTGATTTGACGTTTTTGCCTAAATCCATGGTGATGGTAGCTCCTAATGATCAATTGTTTCTTCTTTGCTTCTTTATGTGATCGTTGAACTTAAAGAAGGACATGATGGGTATGCGAAAATCATTAGTTTTGTTGTCTGTTCTTCATCCATTCTCATGTTTGTGTCTTTTGTTCTTTGTGTATTGTTAAGTTTTAACTTGAGAGGAACATATTGGTTATGTATCAATGTTTGAGTTCTAATGTAGTTTTTCTCTTACATAAAAACCGAGTGGCATTATATCTCTTCTTGAAGAAGCTTGATAAATTTAACATGGGATACTAGGTAGTTATTCTACAACTTCTTTAGTTCCACGTAAGATCGTAAGAAGTATATTCCACAACAATGATACAAATCAGAAACGTTCACTTTTGGTGGTGTCTGCTGTCATCTTTTGGCTGCTGGTTTGCTTGTGTTTGGTTATAAGTTATTTTTTGGATGATTTCTTTCAATTGCTCATTTCTATTAAAATCAGATTTATATGGCAGAGGATTCCTCATCTGTATTTTTGGCTTGTGGTTTGGACCTGGGATTCCTACTGGCTGCTGATCAAAATTAGGTTGCCAAATGTTCAATCTTTGGTCCAGCTTCAAATGGTAAGGTTCTGTCGATTGTTGAATTGCATAAGGTACTGGTACTTCTGGTTTATGTGGTGTAGATCTGAAAGTTGGATTTGCTTGGTTCTATTGATGTAATCTCCATTTGGTGGCTTATTTCTTGGGGTTTCTTGTTTGCAAACATTAGTTAGTTATTCAACAACTTCACTATTGTTATATTATGTTTTTTCTCTCTAAAAATAATTGGTTTATGTACTTAGACCACAAGAAATTCAATCAAATTGATGAAAACCTCGTAAGTCCAATATGACATCTTAAAAGGCCTATATGCAGAGATATTTAGGGTTGTTTACCAAACATTTATCTGGTAAGTGTTTATTGGATCACATACTTACCAGATGAACTTGGCAAGGTCCGAAAATCTTACCTGAAAGAAGAGCTTTATCAATCTTGCATATCAGTTTACATCAAAATTTTACACCCTTGTATGTTATATGTTCCTAGATTGAAAGGATTCTATGCAGATTATATGTTCCAATTTTCTTTTTTTGACATTTATAGTTGTTTATAAATGATTATTGATGGTAACATCGATTGCATTATATCCTTCTTATGAATGTATGATCGTCTTTTTTAATGTATATTATTGTTATTAATTTACCAATTATTATTTGTTGCTATAGTTAATCCTCTTGAAAAATGGTGGACCTATGATCTTATGGTCACTAGGTTGCAATTCAAGTAGGGTCATTGAATACTTTGAGGTATATAGTTTAGAACAAATGCACATTTTAGATATACATCAAAATTTGGCTGATTATGAAGGCCTTTGTGATCTCAAACAGGTATTGTTTTCCAAGATTTCTTTCAAGCATTAAGCATCACTCATTTCTGACCATATGATACGTGTCAAATTGGTGCACCAAGATGGTCTTGTTCATATCACCTTTAAAGGTCATAAAGATACAAAAGATTGAAGTTTTTAAAGCCAGAGGGTTTGGTGCATTGATTCGGTTTTAATTGAATTGGGGATGGAAAAAAGATTGAATTCTTGAACATGGGGTGGGTTTCAGGTGGACATCACAGGGCAGGTTTTGAGAGGGAATTCCGTAAGGAAAGTTTTGGTTAGAGAAGCAAATTTTTATTCTGCAACAGCTGTCATTGTTGGGGTTTGCAAGATCAAGGCTTTTGGGTATGTGGATCTTTGACCACCTTTTCCAACCTTTTAAACAAAACACTAATTTTGTTTCAAAGAAAAAATCTAGATTTGAGTTTAATTTTTAATTCTGTTTCCAGAGATTTTCGGACAAGTTAGKTTTCTTTCTTTACTTTTTTCATACAAGCTCTTGTTTGTTTATAAATCAACTTGTATGCATCAAAATTTGGCTGATTATGAAGGCCTTTGTGATCTCAAACAGGTATTGTTTTCCAAGATTTCTTTCAAGCATTAAACATCACTCATTTTTTACCATATGATACTTGTCAAATTGGTGCACCAAGATGGTCTTGTTCATATCACCTTCAAAGGTCATAAAGATACAAAAGATTGAAGTTTTTAAAGCCAGAGGGTTTGGTGCATTGATTCGGTTTTAATTGAATTGGGATGGAAAAAAGATTGAATTCTTGAACATGGGGTGGGTTTCAGGTGGACATCACAGGGCAGGTTTTGAGAGGGAATTCAGTAAGGAAAGTTTTGGTTAGAGAAGCAAAGTTTTATTCTGTAATAGCTGTCATTGTTGGGGTTAGCAAGATTAAGCTATAAGAATCTTGAATTGCTAACCCCAACAATGACAGTTGCTGCAGAATAAAACTTTGCTTCTCTAACCAAAACTTTCCTTACTGAATTCCCTCTCAAAACCTGCCCTGTGATGTCCACCTGAAACCCACCCCATGTTCAAGAATTCAATCTTTTTTCCACCCCAATTCAATTAAAACAGAATCAATGCACCAAACCCTCTGGCTTTAAAAACTTCTATCTTTTGTATCTTTATGACCTTTGAAGGTGATATGAACAAGACCATCTTGGTGCACCAATTTGACACGTATCATATGGTCAGAAATGAGTGATGTT
>NC_037543.1:5001694-5005165 GCF_001531365.2 Cynara cardunculus var. scolymus
TTTCTGATTTGTATCATTGTTGTGGAATATATATCTTACGATCTTACGTGGAACTAAAGAAGTTGTAGAATAACTACCTAGTATCCCATGTTAAACTTATCAATCTTCTTCAAAAAGAGCTATAATGCCACTTGGTTTTTATGTAAGAGAAAGACTGCATTAGAACTCAAACATTGATACATAACCAATATGTTCCTCTCAAGTTAAAACTTAACAATACATAAAGAACAAAAGACACAAACATGAGAATGGATGAAGAACAGACAACAAAACTAATGATTTTGGCATACCCATTATGTCCTTTAAGTTCAACAATCACATAAAGAAGCAAAGAAGAAACAATTGATCATTAGGAGCTACCATCACCATGGATTTAGGCAAAGACGTCAAATCAAACACGAAATCAGAAGAATAAACTTACTTCCATTCAAATAGATTTTAGCCGAAGACGTTCAATTTCTAGTTTCATGTATTCCATAATTGTAGGGCTCTCCAACCGAGTTTATCTTCTGCCATACCCTAAAAACAGAGTTGGAAAATAAACGGGTTTTTAACAACAACAAAAACCGGTGTCTAAAAGAACGATGATTTCTAAATTTTAGAAAAATGATAAAACGACAATAACAAAAACGATCATGAAGAGGATTCCATACAACCAAGATCAATAAGAGCCTAACCATTCATTTTATCCTCTCTAATATCAACTAAGATCAACTCATGTAAGCTATCAAACCAAGTTCACTCAACAAAGTAGAGACCGGAAAAATCCACCAGAGATATTTAACCTCTTCAATTGAAATCTATTTCCACATTCATAAGAGATCAACATTCAACAATCTCATTTTTTATAACTTTCATGTAAAGAGTTGTCTACGATAAATTGCTTTAAGAATCAAGCAGAGAAGGAGATCAACAATCTCATTTTGTCTTATGATAACAATATTACTTTTAGGCTTTGAAACATCAAATGAGGCCCCAGATGTAAATCCCAATAGAAGGTAGCGGTGGAAGTAAGGACCATAATGATGGTATGGAAACAGAAACACAAAAACAAACACATCAAGGGGCCCCACTCTATTTGTTTATACTTAGAAAAGATATACGCCAACTATAGTCTTCTGGTACCCCAGAAATCAATGTTGATGACGTTATCCTAACCTGCATTTCAAGATTTTGAATCCCATTTGTCAAATGTTACCTTTTCCATCTAAGACTAATGTTACTAAAACCATCTACAGATTCAAGAGGTTTCTAACAGGGAATACCCATGATCCAAGATTCTCTTATTTCTTTTTTCTTGATTTTTCTTCTTTGTTACACGAAGAACAGGATGTGTTTAGGAAAATCCTATAAATTACAGATACATATTTTACAAATAAATTTAAAAATGGATCATCAATTAGGATCAGTGAACGAATTGTGATACCAGAGACTCAAGATAGTACAAACTACCATTGCCAAGCAATTATCAGTCGATGAGAACACAGTCGCCCCAACAACCAAAAATGGTTGGTATTTCAGGTTTGAATTCCTCTCTCAAATTGGTTATGTATGGCAATGGTGTCTGTAAACCCATATTCATGAAAATTGCTACTTCAAGTGGCAAAAAGCAACGCAATTAGCATAACATGAATACAATTGGTGTGAATCTATAGCACATTTAGTGAAAAAAAAAATCAAAGAGATTAGATAGTAAAATTGGAGTACCACAAAAATCAATGGTCTACCTGATTTGTGTCTTGTGAATTGTCGAGAGGAGCGATATGAAATCAAATAGAAAACTTTTGTCGTATGAACTTGCCAAATATACCTAAATAGATGGAAAACTCTCAAAAATGAAACAAAACACACCTAGTTTTAGTTGATACCAATATATCAAGACAAATAAAGGCAGATGTGTTGGAAAGAAGAAGATTATCACAATGAATTATTAAGAACATATCAAATAAGAATACACGTACCCGTCTCCATTAGTTAGGCTTGAGTATGAAACGTAGATCCGAAATTATGGCTTTCCTCAACACAAAATCTTTGATGTCCTTCCAATGGGGAGAGAATGAACGTATTGATTTTGGTGTGTGGGAACCATAACCCTAGCCGTCTTTATATAGGTTATAATTAGGGTTTCCATTAAACTCTAATTATAACCTAATGGGATTCCTCTCATTAAGTCCATACCAAATTGGGTTCTAATGGGCTCTCTTTAATTAATCACATAATTAACCCATTACTTAAATAGCGTAATATAATTATATAATAATATGTAAGCCCATAATTATTACTGGATTTATAAATAAATCCCAACAATCTCCCACTTGGGCTACATGTTATTCTTGATCAATTATATTTAAATTTCCTTAGTGCGCAACTTTATGCTATTTATTTAATTAAAACCCCTTTTAAGGTACAATCTTGTCCATCTTCTATGTTCGTATGAGATCATAGCTGCTTTTGTCACTTCAATAATGTAACTTAACCTTCCATGGTCACCATACCAACATATCTAATGACATAGATCAAGCATGGATGAGTGGCATGGAAATTACATGCAATGTGATTACAATCATGCCTATTTCCAACTGGTTCAACTTTAGTCCTTATGAGATCAATATATATAATATTCCAAATATAAGACAAAAGTTAGAAAATTACATATATCCAGGAATGATCAAAAAATTTCCATAAACTAAAGTCTGCAGAAAGTAAACAAATTATTGTTAATAACTTAAAACATCAATACAAACTCCCACTAAACTTTAGTGTCATCCAAAACAACACCCATGCTAGCAGTATGCTCATGAAAAACCTTGGGCACCAAGGCTTGGTTAGTGGATCCGCAAGCATTGAGTTTGTCCTAATGTGTTCTATCATAATTTGACCATTCTGGATTCTTTCTTTAACAACCAGAAACTTTATATCTATATGTTTCGACTTTATAGAGCTCCTGTTGTTATTTGAATATAGCACAGCCGAATTATTGTCACAGAATAACTTCAGAGGTCTTTCAATGCCCTCAACTATACGCAGCCCCGTGACAAAATTTCGCAACCATATTCCATGATTGGATGCCTCGTAACAAGCTATGAATTCTGCTGCCATAGTTGAAGAAGCTACAAGTGTTTGTTTGACACTTTTCTAGGAAATGGCTCCTCCAGCCATCATAAAAACATAGCCCGATATAGATCGTCCAGTGTCTTGGCATCCACCAAAATCAGAGTCAGAAAACCCAATGATCTCTAGTTTGTTTGATTTCCTGTATGTGAGCATGTAATCTCTTGTTTTCTTTAAGTATCGCATGACCCGTTTGGCTGCTCTCCAATGATCCATTCCCGGGTTACTTAGGTATCTGCCCAAAACTCCCACTATAAAAGCTATGTCAGGACGAGTACAAACTTGAGCATACATAAGGCTTCCTACAGCCGAGGCATAAGGAATCTTTTGCATTTCCTTTATTTCAAGTTCATTCTTGGG
>NC_037543.1:5007445-5019510 GCF_001531365.2 Cynara cardunculus var. scolymus
AGACATACTTATGTGAGCAGTAGCACCAGAATCTACCCACCAAGTATTCATAGGTACAGAAGCTAAATTAACTTCAGAACAAACAAAAATGAGAGTCTTACCATGTTTCTCTCGCCAAGCAGCATACTTAGGACACTCTTTCTTCATGTGTCCTGCTTTCTTGCAAAAGTAGCAAGTGAATTCCTTATCCTGCTTCTTATGCATTTTCTGCTTTGGCCCTTTTTCTGCAATTTCCTTAGCTCTCTTCCTCTTCTTATCCTGAGAGGTTGATGCCAAGTGAGCACTCTCTATCTTATCTTGCTTTAGTCATTCTTCCTCTTGCACAAGATGTGACATAAGCTCATTAAGAGTCCATTTATCCTTCTGAGTGTTATAACTCACCACAAATTGTCCGAATTGTGCAGGAAGTGATATGAGAATCAAGTGAACGAGCAAGTCTTCCGAAAGCTCTAACTTTAGTTCCTTGAGTTTCCCATTGAGATTAGACATTCCCATGATGTACTCCCTTATGTTCCCCTTTTCTTTATACCTCATGGTGACGAGTTTCATCAAAGTGTTACTCGCTTCCGCCTTTTCATTTTTAGCAAAAAATTGCTCAATTTCAGTGAGGAACTTTTTAGCATCAGTGCTCTCAGTGATAGAGCCCCTAAATCCACTCGGAATAGAGCGTTTCATGATCATTAGACACATGCGATTAGAGCGATCCCACCTCTCAATTTTATCCGTATTTGGGTTTTCCGCAGTGGAAATGGGTCGCTCAATCCGAAGTGCTTGATCCAAATCCATGCAACCGAGAACAATTTCCACACTCTCTTTCCACATGGCATAATTCGTCCCAGTCAGAGTAGGAATACCAGCAATTTGAGCAGATACATTATTAGCATTAGCAACTGTATATTAAACAAAACAAATAACATGCTTAGCAACTATGTCATATCGGAGGAAAATACGTGCGTGTATGACATAAAAAAAATTCGAAACATTGGTGGGCCCATTAACAAGATACCTAACACAACATCAATATTTAGTCTTTGGACTAAAATATTAACTTGTAAGTGGTACTCTCAACGTAGTAATCAAATATTGAAAATAAATYCTGTCAAAYRATACCCTTCCTTTGGGCCGGTTATTGCTCACATGGAAAACTTTACAATAATCACATATTTATTACCACGTGTATATTAATTATCCGGCCAAATAACAATTTTCCTTTGGGCCAATCACTATTCGCATAAATAACAAATATACTCATCTTTATACCTTAAAACAAATTAATTGTCACAACAGGGGTCACTTTGGCAACTATATTATGTCAATCAATTTATTTTAAAATATAAGACAATTAAGTGCAAACATAATAAAACAGTTTGGATCTTATAATTTTACTCCATCGAAACTAATGTTTCAGACAATCTACACTTAATCTCARTDGRAAATATTATTTATTTCTTAATAGCCCAACTAACAAACAAAATCCTCCGAAAACCATAACATAATCTTTATTGAACGAAAGAAATTATCTTAAACAAAAAAAAATTCTTTTCCATTCACAACAACGAATAACAATAATAAAAATAACAATTGTCATGGTAGTAATCAGTTTAACCCAAAAAAAAGGTACGTTTATATGGATATCACAAAATATATATATATAAACAATTTATACAATATATGGATATAAAACTTGAGTTCTAGAGAAACGAAAAACGATAATAATTACGAATCTAAAGAACAATAAACGACAGCAGAAATCTCAAACCATTGATATCCAAAAAAAATATCATCCATCGAAATTGTTTCACATGATTACTCTAATCCAAAAGTTTTTTATTTATTTATTATTCATTCGAATCATTGGCGACAGAATAAAAAAAAAAATTTAAATCCCCATAGCAAAACGATTCACCTTACGAAACAATTATACCACAAAAAAAACTAATTATTTCTAATAATTCAATGTGAAAACGTGGCTCTGATACCACTTGTTGGAAAGAAGAAGATTATCATAATGAATTATTAAGAACATATCAAATAAGAATACACGTACCCGTCTCCATTAGTTAGGCTTGAGTATGAAACGTAGATCCGAAATTATGGCTTTCCTCAACGCAAAATCCTTGATGTCCTTCCAATGGGGAGAGAATGAACGTATTGATTTTGGTGTGTGGGAACCATAACCTTAGCCGTCTTTATATAGGTTATAATTAGGGTTCCCATTAAACCCTAATTATAACCTAATGGGCTTCCTCTCATTAAGTCCATATCAAATTGGGTTCTAATGGGCTCTCTTTAATTAATCACATAATTAGCCCATTACTTAAATAGCGTAATATAATTATATAATAATATGTAAGCCCATAATTATTACTGGATTTATAAATAAATCCCAACAAGATGATGAATCTAAACAGCACAAGGTCATATAAGAAGATCAAAATCACCATGAATGAACAAAAAATCTATCAACATAACTATATATCCATCTAATCACATTTTATGTTTGTTTTTGTTGCAATAAACAAAAAATCTACAGCATGAACATCCCGAAAAACAAAAATGGAGTACCATAAAAATCGATGGCCCGCATCAACAGTAAGAGGAGCAAAATAAAAACAGAGAAGCTAGAGGAACAAAATCAAACAAAGAAGATAGAGGAATAAAATCAAACCTAAATCAATGGCATACCTTATTTGTGTTGGACATTATAAATTGATATGAAATCAAACAGAGAAGCGAGGGGAACAAAATCAAACCTAAAAATCAAACCTAAATCGATGGTATACGTGATTTATGTCTTCGAGTGATACCACAAATAAAACTTGCATCTCGAGAGTATGAATGCTTGAATCTTTGCTTAGGAAAAAGAATTGTTCTCTGCTTGGGGAAAAGGAATCGTTATCTAGGAGGCCGCCTGATTTCTACATTGATAATGATGGTATTGTGAAAGGACTATGAATCGAGAGGAGTTATAAGCACAACTAAAAACCCTACATATGAATCGTCGTCTTGGAAGCCTCAATTGGAAAACCCTGCGTCGAAAGTGTGTTTGTCTTGGGTGTTGTGAACTGAGCGTCAAAAGTGTGTATGCCTTGTGCTTTGATAGAGTTGTACATGAAGCTTCTAAAATTGTAGTTAAGACTGACTTTATGCATTAAAAAGTTGTACCAAATGCATTATATGTAGTTTTTAAGATTTTTGTTAAATTTGTTTTATAAGGTAGTATAGATACAATCGCCGTACAACCAAGTTTACTGAATTGTTGCAATATCGTCAAGGTGAATAAATAAAATAACCAACCTTAAAATATAATGATTTGGGTGTTAAATTAAATAGAATAAAACGTTTGTTTATAGTTTAATTTATTTTTTTATTAATATAAAAAATAATGTTTTATGTAATTGTAGTTTAGGAAGGATGGTCGACTTATTTTTGTGTCGATTTTTATTAAACTGCAATATATGAGAGGCAGTGGATTAAACAAGTTGGTCGGTTGAGATCGACTCTCATTTCTCAAAATATTTATAGTTTTAATTCAAAAACGGCAAAAAGATGGTACACGAAACCAGAACCCGATTTGACGGGAGATACCTCGAGTTTATCATTGTTGGGGACGGAAAATCTCCTGATTTAGATACGAAGGACGACTCGGTGGGGATGGAAAAAAAATTTGGTATATTGTAATGCACATGATTATATATCGGAAAGTTCAAACGAAAATACCTTAAAAATATACAATACAAGAAGAAATTTTTTATATTTGTTCAATCAAATCAAACGATCATTATTAAACTACAGTTTTAAATTTACAAGTACAATAAAGTAATTTGAGTTTTAGAGAGAGAATGCAACCCCACGACACTTCATAATTCTCCTTTTCCTCTTTGCGATTGTTCATGGTTTGACAGGTAGTGGACGTGAGTTCAATGAAAAAGGAGAGGATTGTTCAATCAATATCTCCTTTCTTTGGACCGTCTCCCTTGGCTAGTGGCTTAACCTCTTGTTCCTCTTCAGAGTCATATTTATGTAGAAACCAAGTATCTCCAATGAACAAAATTTGTTGCCACACCAGCAACTTTTATTCAGTGGAGCAATGTGGTTTTTACACGAAACATGACAACGACGACGACGAGGAGGAGGAGGAGGAGGAGTGGTCGAGCCACCCATAGGGAAAACGATCCAGAGGAAGGAGAGATTGACTGGACGGATTTTGAATCCCTCTAACTTTTCTTTGAATTTGCGCCCAACAACCTTTTTAAACCATGACCCCAAAAAAACAATTCAAATACAATTACCAAGACAAAACGGTTGAGAATGAGGAGTTGGTAAGGCTGTTTTTTCTCTCTCTAAAATTCAAGTTAATTGAGTGCGTTTTTAAGCTTACAAATGATTGCTTAATCAGGGTCGTTCTTTAACATGTCATATATGATATTTGTATATTGCTATGCACATGATTATATATAGAGAAGTTCAAACGAGAACACCTTAAAAATATATAATACAAAACGAAATTGTGGATATTTGTTCAATCAAATCCAACGATCATTATTAAACTACAGTTTTAGACTTAAAAGTGCAATAAAGTAATTTGAGTTTTAGAAAGAGAAGGCAACTGCATGACACTTCATTCTTCTCCTTTTCTTCTTTGCGATTGCTCATGGTTTGAAAGGTTAGTAGATGTAAGTTCAAATAAAAACGAGGGATCGTTTAATGAATATCTCCTACCTTTGGATTGTCTCCCTTAGCTAGTGGCTTGACCTCTTCTTCCTCTTCAGTGCCATGTTTATGTAGAAACCAAGTTGCTCCAATGAACAAAATTCGTTGCTGCACCAGCAAAGTTTTATTCAGTGGAGCAATTTAGTTTTTACACGAAACATGACAACGAAGAAGAAAATGAGGTCGAGCCACCCATAGAGAAAATGATCCAGAAGAAGGAGAGATTGATTGGACGGTTTTTGTAACCCTCTTATTTTTCTTTGAACTTGCGCCCAACACCCTTTATTAACCATGCAACCCACCCACCCCCCAGAAACAATCAACTACAATTAGAAAGACAAAAAGGTTGAGAATAAGGATTGGTAAGTTTGTGATTTCTCTCTCTAAAATTTAAGCTAATTGAATGTGTTTTTAAGCCTACAAATGATAGTTTAATCAGGGTCGTTCCCAAAAATGTTAAATGTGAGATTTGTATATGGTAATGCACATGATTATATATAAAGGGATGTTCAAACGAGAACACTTTAAAAATATACAATATAAGAAGGAATTGTGAATATTTGTTCAATCAAATCCAATGATCATTATTAAACTACAGTTTTAGACTTACAAGGGCAATAAAGTTATTTAAGTTTTAGAGAGATAAGGCAACCCCACGACACTTTATTCGTATCCTTTTCTTCTTTATGATTACTCATGGTTTGATAGTGGACGTGAGTTCAATGAAAAAATAGAGGATTGTTTAATCAATATCGTATTCCTTTGGATAGTCTCTCTTGGCTAGTGGGTTGACCGCTTCTTCCTCTTCAGAGTCATATTTATGAATAAACCAAGTTGCAACAATAAACGAAATTCGTTGCTACACCAGCAAGTTTTATTCAGTGGAGAAATTGGTTTTTACACGAAACATGACAACGAATAATAAGAAGAGGTCGAGCCACCCATAGGGAAAACAATCCAAAAGGAGAGATTGACTGAACGGATTCTGAAACCCTTTTCTTTTTCTTTAAACTTGCGTCCAACATCCTTTTTAAGCCATCAACCCAAAAAAAAACCGATTCAACAACAATTACCAAGACAAAAAGGTTGAGAATGAGGGGTTGGTAAGGTGGTTTTTTCTCTCTCTAGAATTCAAGTTAATTGATTGTGTTTTTAAGCCTACAAATGATAGCTTATAATCAGGGTCGTTTTAAACATGTTAAATGTGAGATTTTTATATTGAAATGCACATGATTATATTAAGGAAGTTCAAACGAAAACACCTTAAAAATATACAATGCAAGAAAAAAATTCGGATATTTGTTCAATCAAATCCAACGATAATTATCAACCTACAGTTTTAGACTTGAAAGTGCAATAAAGTAATTAGAGTTTTAGAGACAGAAGGAAACTGCACAACACTTCATTCTTCTCCTTTTCTTCTTTGCGATTTCTCATGATTTGAAAGGTTGGTGGACGTGAGTTCAAAGAAAAGGGAGAGGGACCATTCAATCAATATCTCCTTCCTTTGGATCGTCTCCCTTGGCTAGTGGCTTGACCTCTTCTTCCTCTTCRGAGTCATATTTATGTAGAAACCAAGTTGCTCCAATGAACAAAATTCTTTGCTGCACCAGCAAAGTTTTATTCAGTGGAGCAATTTAGTTTTTACACGAAACATGACAACGAAGAAGAAAAAGAGGTCGAGCCACCCATAGGGAAAACGATCCAAAAGGAGAGATTGATTGGACGGTTTTTGTAACCCTCTTATTTTTTTTTAAACTTGTGTCCAACATCCTTTTTAAAACCAATCCCCAAAAAAAAAACGATTCAACTACAATTACCAAGACAAAAAGGTTGGAATGAAGGGTTGGTAAGGTTGTTTTTTCGATCTCAAAAATGCAAGTTAATTGAGTGCGGTTTTATCCCAACAAATTATAGCTTAAGCAGAATCGTTCCTTAACATGTTATATATAAGAATTGTATATTGCAATGCACATAATTCTATTTATTCAATCAAATCCAACGATCATTATTAAACTGCAGTTTTAGACTTAAAACTGCAATAAACTAATTTGATTTTTTAGAGAGAGAAGTCAACCCCATGATATTTCATTCTTCACCTTTTCTTCTTTGCGATTGCTAATGGTTTGAAATGTTAGTGGACGTGCGTTCAAAGAAAAAGGAGAGGGACCGTTCAATGAATATCTTCTTCCTTTGGATCGTCTCCCTTGTCTAGTGGCTTGACCTCTTCTTCCTCTTCAGAGTCATATTTATGTAGAAACCAAGATGCTCCAATGCACAAAATTCCTTGCTACATCAACAAGTTTTATTTGGTGGAGCAATATGATTTTTATACGAAACATGACAACAAAGAAGAAGAAGAGGTCGAGCCACCCATAGGGAAAACGATCCAGAGGAAGGAGAGATTGGCTGGACGGTTTCTGAAGCCCTCTATTGAACTTGCGCCCAACACCCTTTTTAAACCATGACCCCCAAAAAAACGATTCAATTACAATTACCATGACAAAAAAGTTGAGAATAAGGAGTTGGTAACGTTGTTTTTTCTCTCTCTGAAATTCAAGTTAATTGAGTAGGTTTTTAAGCCTACGAATGATAGCTTAATCAGGGTCGTTCCCAATAATGTTAAATGTGAGATTTGTATATTGTAATGCACATGATTATATATAAGGAAGTTCAAATGAGAACACCTGAAAGATATACGATACAAGAAAAAATTGTGGATATTTGTTCAATTAAATCCAACGATCATTATTAAACTACAGTTTTGGACTTACAAGTACAATAAAGTAATTTGAGTTTTAGAGAGAGACGGAAACCGCACGACACTCAATTATTCTCCTTTTCTTCTTCAAAGAAAAAGGAGAGGGACCGTTCAATCGTTATCTCCTTCCTTTGGATCGTCTCCCTTGGCTAGTGGTTTGACCTCTTTTTCCTCTTCTTCGTCACGTTTATGTAGAAACCAAGATGCTCCAATAAACAAAATTCGTTGCTGCACCAGCAAAGTTTTATTCAGTGGAGCAATTTGGTTTTTACACGAAACATGACGAAGAAGAAGAACAAGAGGTCGAGCCACCATAGGAAAAACGATCCAGAGGAAGGAGAGATTGACTGGACAATTTCTGAAGCCCTCTAATTTTTCTTTGAACTTACGTCCAACACCACGAATGATGGCTCAAAATTCAAGTTAGTTGAGTGCGTTTTTAAGTCCACGAATGATAGCTTAATATGGATCGTTCCCAAAAATGTTAAATGTGAGATTTATATATCGTAATGCACATGATTATTTATAGGGAAGTTAAAACAAGAACACCTTAAAAGTACATAATACAAGAAGAAATTGTGTCAATCAAAATATTATTAATCTATAGTTTTAGACTTAAGGGCCGTTCACCAAACACTTATCCAGTAAGCACTTACCGATAGAATTCAATGCTATTATTTACTTACCGGATAAGATTTTAATCAACAAAAACGGCTTTCTATGTGACAATTACCCGATAACAGCTACCCGTGGTAAGAGTCATTGCTTTTAACACACTGGATCCTTGATCGTTCTTACCGGGTAAGATTTTTGATCATTACCATATTTATCCAGTAAGGTAATATAACTTCGTAAGCACTTACACAAAGTAAGCATTTGATAAACGACCACTAACTATTGCAACGATTAACACCAAAACTTATTTCCATACCATCTAGACCCTCTAAAATATTCAAAACAAACTTCATATTATAATAATACAAGAGATTGATATATATTTTAATATCATTAAACAAATATCATCGATCAAGCGGCTGTAGATGAACACAAATTTAGGGTTTATTTCGGCCGCTCATTGGAGTCTCCGACCGGCAAATCAATGGTTTCATCGGTCCATTCGAGATGTCTTTACTGTTCAATATTCACGGTCCATAATCAGATTTTTGGTAAATATCATCATCACTCATCATGTAAACGATGGTAACCATCATCTCTAATCTAATCGATATGCATCTCTTACGTGATAACCGATAAGAATAAAAAAAAACAAAAGACGAAAGATACAGTAAATGATCGATAAACATGTAGTTTTAATTTAACCTAAATATATAAAGGAGGGGGTTCGTAGATCCTTTGAACATACATAACGGGGTGGTGATTGATTAGGAACAAATACCCTAACCCCACAGAGTTACCGGTGCCGACGAGCAGCGACGGCGGCATGAAGGCTACGTGACGGGAAGGAAAGGAAACCCACGGGAGGCGAGAGAGTATTCAGCGTGGTAATCTAAAATTGGAATTTCAAAACAATAGAGACGAAATCCGTAACTTTTAACAAACCACATGGAGAAAAAAAAACATAATTTACTCAAAACAATCTAAAAAATCCAATTTGGATAACATTCATACGCTTCAGATTCATAGAACAACCTAATTGTAATGCATATGATTAATATATAGGGAAATTCAAACAAAAACACCTTAAAAATTTACAATATAAGAAGAAATTGTGGATATTTGTTCAATCAAATCCAATGATCATTATTAACTCATAGTAGTTAGGAGGTGGTTGTCCTAATGAGTGTAGCGGAGTGCTCCCTATCCTATTACTCATCTATAGGGCTATAAGGAAGTCAACCACGAATTCCTGAACCGTAAAGGGAACCGCCGCCGCGCTACCAGGAAGTTTGGGTAACACCCCATTTTCCTGATAAATATCCGCGGGAGGAAGAAAGCTAAGAGAAGACGCTCTTCTCTTRGGTCCTTTTTTTTCAGTGCAGTGTTAGGCTTACAAGTGCAATAAAGTAATTTGAGTTTAAGAGAGAGAAGGCAAACCCCACGACACTTCATTCTTCTCATTTTCTTCTTTACGATTGCTCATGGTTTGAAAGGTTACTGGACATGAGTCCAAAGAAAAAGGAGAGGGACCGTTCAATGAATATCTTCTTCCTTTGGATCGTCTCCCTTGGCTAGTGGCTTGACCTCTTCTTCCTCTTCAATGTCATGTTTATGTAGAAACCAAGTTGCTCCAATGAACAAAATTCGTTACTGCACCAGCAAAGTTTTATTCAGTGGAGCAATTTGGTTTTTACACGAAACATGACGAAGAAGAAGAAGTAGAGGTCGAGCCATCCATAGAGAAAACGATCCAAAGAAAGGAGAGATTGACTGGACAATTTCTAAACCTTCTTCTTTTTCTTTGAACTTGCATCCAACACCCTTTTTAAACCATGCCCGCCCCTGGAAAAAAAATGATTCAAATACAATTACCAAGACAAAAAGGTAGAGAATGAGGGGTTGGTAAGGTTGTGTTTTCTCTCTCTAAAATTCAAGTTAATTGAGTGCGTTTTTAAGCCTACTAATGATAATTTAATCAGGGTCGTTTCTTAACATATTAAATATGAGATCTGTATATTGCAATGCACATGATTATACATAAGGAAGTTTAAACGAGAACATCTTAAAAATATACAATACAAAAACAAATTGTGCATATTTGTTCAATCAAATCCAATGACCATTATTAAACTACATTTTTAGACTTAAAAGTAAAATAAACTAATTTGAGTTTTAGAGAGAGAAGGCAAGTCCACGACACTTCATTCTTCCCCTTTTCTTCTTTGCAATTGCTAATGGTTTGAAAGGTTAGTGGACGTGACTTCAAAGAAAAAGGAGAGGAACCGTTCAATCAATATCTTCTTCCTTTGGATCGTCTCCCTTGGCTAGTGGCTTGACCTCTTCTTCCTCTTCAGTGTCATATTTATGTAGAAACCAAGTTGCTCCAATGAACAAAATTCGTTGCTGCACCAGCAAAGTTTTATTCAGTGGAGCAATTTAGTTCTTACACGAAATATAACGAAGAAGAAAAAGAAGTCGAGCCACCCATAGGGAAAACGATCCAGAAGAAGGAGAGATTGATTGGACGGTTTTTGTAACCCTCTTATTTTTCTTTAAACTTCCGTCCAAACCTTTTTAAACCTTTTTCTTTAAGCCTACGAATGATAGTTTAATCACAATCGTTCCCAATAATATTAAATGTGAGATTTGTATGTTGTAATTAATGCACATGATTATTTATAGGGAAGTTAAAACAAGAACACCTTAAAAATACATCATACAAGAAGACGACTATTATTAATCTACAATTTGAGACTTATGGATCATTTACCAAACACTTACTCGGTAAGCACTTATCAGTAAAATTCAATACTATTATTTTCTTGCTGAGTAAAATTTTAGTCAACAAAAATGGCTTTCCATGCCTATACCGCAATTACCCGGTAAGAGCTAACCGTGGTAAAAATCATTGCCACTCACTTACCGGGTAAGTCTATCAGTCATTGCCTTATTCTTATCGGATAAGATTTTTGGTACCTACCATATTTGTCCGATAAGATAATATAACTTAGTAAGAACTTACCCAAATAAACATTTGGTATACAGACCCTTACGATTGCAATAAAGTAATTTGAGCTTTAGAGAGAAGAAGACAACCCCACGATTAACACCAAAACTTATTTCCATACCATGTACACCTTCCAAAATATTCAAAACAAATTTCATAGTATAGATAATACATCATTAAACATTAAGTGGCTGTTGATGAACACAAACTTAGGGTTTATTTCGGCCGCTCATTGGAGGCTCCGACCTGCAAATCGATGGTTTCATCGGTCCATTCGAGATGTCTTTACTGTTCAATATTCACGGTACGTAATCAGATTTATGGTAAATATCATCATCACTCATCATATAAACGATGGTAACCATCATCTCTAAATCTAATCGAATATGCATCTCTTACGCGATAACAATCAAAAAAACAAAAGACGAAAGATACCCTAAATGATCGATAAACATGCAGTTTTAATTTAACCTAAATATATAAAGGAGGGGGTTCGTAGATCCTTTGAACATACATAACGAGGTGGTGATCGATTAGGAACAAAAACCCTAACCCTAAAGAGTTACCGGTGCCGACGAGCAGCAGGGACGGTGGCGTGAAGGCGACGTGACGGGAAAGAAAGGAGACCCACGGGAGGTTAGAGAGTTTTCAACGATGTAATTCTGGTATTTATAGCCGGGGGGGGGAAAGGATGATTAATTTGAGGACTTGATGACGTGGCATGTTCTTCCCCACACGTTATTTTTAATAAAAAGATATCAAATAATTTTAAGATAATATGTTAGGATCTCCAGAAGATTCCGGATGATTTTGGGTTTTTTTTTATATATTTTTGAAATTTTGCTTTGAAATAGATAAAAATAAAATAGTTTTTTAATATTTAAATTAATCTATACTTTATTATAAAGTATTTGATAAAAACTCTTAAAAATAATTTTTAATGCATGAAGTACTGTATATTGATGT
>NC_037543.1:5019675-5034927 GCF_001531365.2 Cynara cardunculus var. scolymus
GAGTTCTAACAAAATAATTAATTATTATCTTTATAAAAAATATTATTAAATGAAATATAAATTACTTCGTTATTGAAACTAAATTGAAATTATATTAAAAAAATTCAAAATATAATAATTTTAAATAGTTAATTTGATACTAATATCGATATATTTTTATGATATCTTCAAATTTATATTTTATCCAAAATTAAAAATATTATCGTTTTTTCAGAATCACATAAGACCATATTATAACATCGACTGAAATAAAGAATAAAATGAAATATTAAAATCAAGATTTATCTCGTTATATTATACGAGTACCTTTCTAATAAGATTTAATTAAAATTAGATATTTAGGAAATAGATAATAATATCTTAGTATTATTTTTAATAATATAAAAAATTGTAATATCATCAAAAAATTAGGAATTGTTTTGAGTAAATTACTTTTAGTCCATATGGTTTATTAAAATTACAATTTTCATCCTTATGGTTTATGCTCAGTTACCTTTTTCGTCCTTATGATTTAAAATTTGTTGTTTTTCGTTATGGGTTACAATTCATTTATGCTTTAATATTTCATACTCACAAGTAGTATTTTGATCTCACGAGCGAAAATAGAATGAATTGCAAACTATTTGGACAAAAATTGGAATTTCAAAACAATAGAGACGAAATCCGTAACTTTTAACAAACCACATGAAGAAAAAAAACATAATTTACTCGAAACAATCTAAAAAATTCAACCGCGATAACATTCATAAGCTTAAGATTCATAAAACAACCTAAAATCTAAATACAAATACAAATCTCTATATCAGTGTGTCAAGAACATACAACAAATAGTAAATGAAAACCCTAAAAAATTGTGAGACAAACTTAAATCTGGATCAAATACCCTAAACTGGACTTGAATATGGATCAAAACCTTAAACCGGAATTGAATTTGTGTTCTTTGAAATAGAGGAGAGGCGGGCATGAATCAAAATAGAGCGTAGAGATAGATTTGAAGTTGTGTTCATCGAAAGCCAAGCCACAAGGCCTTTAATCTTCTATGTTCCTCGCCAATTTCAACGAAACAGCGAGGGAGAAGCAGTCGCTAATTCTTTTTCAAGACAGGTGGGGTAAGGGTGGTTGTGTTATTGTGAGTGTTCCACGAAGAAGAAAGGTGGGGTTGAGGGCAAGGTCGACGGGAATGTGTGAGGCCGGAAATGTGGGGGTGGGTTCAAGTCGCCCTTACACCACCATTACGCCCCCTCACATGTATTATGACATGTGATAAGAGTGTTGTTAATATGATGATATAATTCATCAAAACCATCACATGTGATGCTAAGTGGTTTCCGGACTGAATTCCTCCCAAGATTCCCTCCATTTAAGGTATTACAAAACGCTCGTAAATACCCTCTATGAACAGATCCCTATAGTTTGCTGGGTTTTGTATAAATAAGAAAAAATAAAAAGAAATTGCGAAAATACCCCTGGCTCTAATGGACCCTTTTAACGGCGTTAGTGAGCAGGTCCCATCTTTAAAGTAAAATCCAAACCGGAGGAACGACATCTTGACTCATTGATGTTCAAGTCCCACTTTCAAAGAAATCACTAAACCTTTTAAGGGATCAAAAGTGAAAAATGACGACTAAAAAGGGAAGACAGGTAGAGTTCTTTCAGTTATCCAACAGAAATCTCTAAAACAGAGAGCCTACATTGACAAAATTGAATTAATACCTACAAGAATTGGACATGAATTAGGCCATTTCTATGCACGCTTCAAATTCCGAAACACCGAATACAAAATACTTTCTAGTCCGTACAATATAAGACTTGTGGAATCACGCAAAAAAGTTACCATGTCGTTTACAGCAGATATCATCCGTTAACCGTACCACCTGAGCAAGATCACATATGTCCAATAGATACTTTCTCCCATATAAAAACATATGACAGAATGTCCACCGCTACCACAGAAATTGCATTTTCAACTATCTGCTTGCAATAGAACTACGGGATCGCCATAGATTGACCTGAAATTTTGGCAAACATAATACCGATTTAGTGCATAGAAACATACAAAGCTACGCTTCTAACCAAAGGGTCATCAGCCCAACAGTATTCAGGTTACCGGCGGAGTCTAGCCTCCCAAGAGGTTTAAGAGTTCAAAACTCATCGAAGGTGAGGACTCAGAAGTGTGCGTGAGTAACAAGGCAGGTTCAAATGAGAAGTGTATATATTTTGAGAATTGTTGAACCACCTATTTTTGTATTATTCATGATGAATGTCGTGATAGATATTCATAATGAATAATGTTCATCATGATTAATATATGAAATAGGTAGTTCCCAGGTTCTCAGAATATTCATTGTTCTTGTTAACCTGCCACCATGAGTATTTGATGTGTGTATAAATATTATATACTTTAAAAAATTGTGGTTCCAAATGATACCCGAATGGCCAAAAGCAAATAAGCTTACTTGATTCATGACTCAATTGATAACGCTTAAGAGGTTTCTGATTCAGTTGGTGGTTCGTCTCCTGCTGTCCCTGTCTCTCTCTCTGCGTTTATCTCTGTCATGGTCTCTTTCTTTCTCTCTCTCACTTTGTGGATCGCAATTTCTATCCTTCTCCCTGTCTCTACTCGATGACTTTGGAGGTGGGCTTTCACCGCTACGATGACTTCGGTGACGCTTTCTTGAAGATTCACGGGAATCGTCTCTTTTATCCCTTCGTTCTGTAGATGGTGTCCCTGTGGTTATAGAAGATTGTAAAATGTGTTCAACTTGATGATTTGCATAGATGCATGATAGAGTAGATCAGAAACAAGAACCATTCCAGGTCCTGAGGGAATTCATCGACGGTGAGAAATTAACACCAAATTTCCTACTCTGACAATGAAATTGCAACAATTTCCATTTTTTAGCAATTTCAAAGTCAAAACTAACCATTTGTCTCGTCTACAATAAACCAAACCAAACAAACTCGGAATATCCCAACCAAAAGTAGGGTCTAAGAGGGTAGAATGTAAACCAACCTTACCTGTCTCAGGAGACGGAGAGGCTGCGTCCCTTGTCATCGTTAGTCGTCGTTAATGCACTTGACTTTTCAGTCCACACAATTCCTTATTTGGGTGGGTTATTGAGGCTTTTGATAGACGGTCAAATAATTGCACCAAATTATGTGTATGATTAAATGTTGTAACTTTTCACAGGACAAAGAGTATAATAAAACAAAATGACACAGTGGCTCAATATTTAACATATACTCCCTCCGTCTCAAGACAAGTGTCCACATTTCTGTTTTAGTTTGTTCAAAAATTTAGGGTTCACTTTCAAAAGTTAGTACTTTCCCAATTTTACCTTTAGTTATAAGATGAAGAAAAATTATCTATCTAATATTTAAGGGTAAAAGTGTCATCTAGTTGATTAAAAAGTGTACTAATTACACATTCCTAGTGTCATTTTCATTGTGGATACATATTTTGAGACGGAAGGAATAATAATAATACAATTGCCACTAACTTCTTATATGATGCTACATGGCTCAATTTTCAACATACAAGCTAGCCAAAACCTAGAAGACAATTAGAAACTTCTTATATGATGCTACATGGCTCAATTTTCAACATACAAGCTAGCCAAAACCTAGAAGACAATTAGATGCTAATAAATGTGTAATCTATATTGATACAAGTTAACGATTTCAAATAAACTGCAAGTATTCGTTTGTCGCATGCTACTATATTGATCTTTAGTCTTCCTTAAATTATTTTATACCTAGCTCGATTTCTATACTTGCTACCATATTCTCCCAAGTTTCTACATATTCTAAAGTGACTTTGAAACAGAAATGTTCCAGAATAAGTAAATGAGGAATCAGAAGAAAAACAAAACCAACATTCGCCACAAAATACCAAATGCTAAACCAAGAGGGAAATTTAAAACTCACTGTTGTTTGGCGCATCTTCACTGGAATCCACTAGGCCATATTTATACTGCAGCTGTTTCTGATGTGCTGCCACTTTCTTTTCAATTTCTTCTCTATTTTTTATTCCCCGCTCTTCCAGGACTTCACGGTATTCCATCAAAGCAATCTCAATCTGCCTCAACTTCTGTCTGCACATATGGAACAGTAAAGCACCATGTTACAAATATAAAGTTGAAAGGACCATGATAAATCATAAAGCAACCAAAGACTTTACGTAGTAATCTCTCTTATCTTAAATGCATGTATATTCCATTAAATCTTTCTACTACCTTTCACGACAATAAGAAAAATCCAAAATTTTGCGGTAATCATGCATGAGTTATCATTTGGAAAAAAGATAATTACAGGGACAAAGGGGAACAATCACACTCCCACCAAAGAACAACAAAATAAGGTAGGCCATACTACTTTTTTAGGTAACTCTGGGTTTCCAGCTTATGTGCACCGAGTAATCCCCTGATGTACCAGGAATGACCTGGAATCATCACAGGTGAACCTCCATGTCCATGGCCACAAGGGCTTTGGCAGCACCTTGATTCGAACCCGGGGAAGATGAGATTCCACTACATCCCCCCTAAGCCTTACCGGGCTGCCACAACCCAATTGGTTAGATAGGCCATACTATGTTTATAAAGAATATGAGGAAATTCCCCATGCTATCTTATACCAAAAAGACCACCTGATCTAAATAATACCAAAAAAGAAATCATTGTATGAAAGTAAAGAATAATAGCTAACTAGCAAGGAAGTATAAGTATACCTCTTCTCTTCACTTAGCCCACCATCAGAACTTGTGAGAATGCTTGCAGCTTCCGTCGCCTCTGTGTTACTATGACCACCACCAGCATTCTCGCTTCCAGAAGAAGAATAACCTAATCCAAGATCTCTAGCACTTCTCTTTTGTTCATCATCACTTTCATCATCTTCTCTGGCCCACTTAGAGGCAGGCAATACAGAATCAGTTTTCGCTTTATTGGGGAAGGCTTTCAGCTCAGGCTGTGGGATTGGAATCATTGGGGCTATAGAAGCAGAACTTTTGCTTTCTGACAGAATATCATCCTCCACTTGGTGATGCCTTCCTGAAAATCCCACAGGTCCTGTATCGACATTACTTTCTCTTGGATTACGTACATATCCACCAGAACTTGGATGGTTCTGGGAATATTTCAAATTGTCATTGGGCTCATAACCCCTCTGCTTTTCTGACTCTTCCAGATAAAGCAGTCGTGCAACCATCACTTCTCTGCCACCCACAAGAGATAACCCATTATGTCGGCATCGCCTTTCCAGCTCAGCAAGAGGAAGATTCATCAGTTCTTTCATGGCTGCATTTTTGCCTATTGCCAATGCTGCATCTGGATTGATCTTTCCAACATCACCAGTGTCATCATAAATAGCCTTGTTTTCTGTTTCTGGTGCATCACCTGAAATGGAATGGAACTGGACAACACCAGAATTACCCGATCTAAGAAACGTTGCACGTAATCCATTGACGTATGCATCGGAGAACAAGAACCAGTCGGCCCACACTTGAAGAACTTTCAAAACTCGTTCCTGGCAGACATGAGAAAGTTAGACTTGACAAAGAAGCAATACAAGCAGTGAGGAGGTGGCTTCTGCCATGTATAGCTTACCTTAAGGGCCTCAGCAGTGATTCTCCCTGTGATACCCCGATAGAGGTCATTAAAGCTTTCAAGTATGTCTGGCAGAGCTGCTTCAAATTTGGTTCGGTAAGAGGATGCATTCTTTACAGGAGCACTACTATTGTGAAGAATGTCAGAGACAAGCATGAGTCTCGCAACTTTAGTGGGAATCGGTGTTTCTTTAAGAGTCAAAGACTCGGTTAAAACTTCAACTATCTGCAATAAAACAGAGACGAATGAGCAACAAAGGAAAAATAAAACACAAAGATATACTTGCGGTTGTGACCACCACCGGATCCAACTTATTTATCTCTCTCTCTGGTCGAGAAGAGGTGAATAGGTCTGAAAATATCATAATACCTCTCCAGCAGCATCAGCATTATCTAATGCAAAACCCATTGCTTCCTTGATTTGAACTCTTTCTAATGTTAGGGCACGAAGCATGTCTTCAAATTCATCTCTCTGTGCATCAGTGAGTGTACGTTCGGACTCCACACGCTGCCAAAGAGAATCAAACAACAGAAGATATAAACAACTTCGTTCATCTAGTTGAAGTAAGTTTAACTAAAGTAAAACATTAACAAGATAGTACCCTGCTTCTTCCAGCAGCAAATGTTGCTCCAGTCTCCTCATACTCTGGGCTCTTGGCTGTTGGCAAAGCAGGCGGTACCCATCTAGACAATCAGACAGTGCAAAGTGAATATCATTAGTTCTATGTGAAATAACTTCTTGAATGAGTCCAACCAAGCGGACTTCATGATTAAGCATGCATAAAATGTACATCAAATGTAAACAGTGTCAACAGACAAACTACAAATAGAAAGAGATGTTAAACTCCAGTTTCATTTCAATGCCTGGAAAGAGAACTCAGCTTGTAATATAGTCATTTTACATATTCACGAGTCAAGTTTGTTTTTCAAACTTTCAATGAATTTCAACATTTCTCTTAGTTTCCTTAGAAGAAGTGGTCCTTTCCGTAGAATCATCCCCGATCCAAGAGAAGGAGCATAACTTATTTCTATCAGTTCCCAACATCACCACCAATTTAAGTAATCATGATCTCTATGCAAAATTAAATGGAAGTAAAGCTGATGCATGTCGATGAATGATATATGCATGATCTGTGATTGAAGCATCAAAATATGTTTCAGGCATTTATTACCTCCCACTACCAGTTATCATGATGAAAGGTTCAGTTCGCCACCGATGCAAAGTATCGCCCTGCATTTTATGGGACCAAATATTATTTTTCCATCCGATACAATATCTCAAATTCCAGAAACTAATGAACATGAATGCTATCACCACTGGTGATTGTCAATACCCTTTCCCAGATTTCCCCAAATGTGTGTTATTTCTTGAAATATATTATACACTAACCATAAATTTCATATAGATATACTTCATTAAGTGCAGAATATTTGAAGGTACAAGGTGACATCCCTAGCACCAAGGAGCATATAATATAATGGTGAACGCTCTATACTTATGCTGCACAAGATTTACTCGAGGTCATATAGTTTTCCATGAGTTCTAAAATCAAACCAGGCCACTTACTTGGGGACAGTATCTTAAGCATGATTTCCATTAAATAATGTGGCCCGTGGTACAAGAAATAAATAAGTTAGATATGCCAAATTTTGGTCGTTAAAAGAAAAAGAAGTACTTCAACCACCTGTAAGTCTGTAACAGTGCACCTATTTTAAGTATGTACCTGAGCAAAGGAGTACAGTCTCCAAACATAGTAAGTATGCTCCTTAGAACCAAGTTCAAACAAGAAACTGAAAAGTGGATTTCCACGGACCCTTTCCATTATTGCTTGCTCAAAAGCACAACCTCCATCAAGAACATAAAGAGCCATCGTATCGATTACTTTGCGAAGATGAACATCTTCAAGTAGACCAACAGTTATATCCGGCACATTGGGAGTAAGAACCTAAGCACGAAAGTTGGAACATCAATAGATATCAACACAGGATTAGTAAATGTTAACACGAGTACAACTACATCTTTCATTAATAAGCATTGGTGAAATATGGAAGAAATATGTAATTTGATTAAATTTGAGAAGAGAGTGACAACATGTGGAGTTCATAAAAAATGTGAAGGGGGTGTTAGAAAGATAACAGAAGCATCCTCAAAAATGAAGCCAACAAGAGCCTTCAACACCATAAAACCAGGAGGAGAGAGGAATTGGAAGAGAGGATGTTGGGTGACCATTCCAAGTTTGTTATGCATGTTCAAGTGCTCTAAAGAGACATGCAATGTGGTACCCCTTAAGATGAATTTTTGCTTCAATGAACCTCCCAAGCCTCTACTTCTATATTACAATCATGTGGTCATATATGCAAATAAAAGTAAAAAAGGAGAGAGGGATTGTCATATATGCCTACTTTTCTCAGTTTTCCTTCCAAACAAAACTAATGTTATTTTTTACAAACAGGAAAGGTAACATATGTTCAACCAGTCAGAAATAACTCAAGAAATACAAGGTTAACCTACCAGCTCAGAGTTCTGGCTTGGGACAGAAGTAACAGGGGGACCTGAAGGACCAGACAAGATTACAGTAGCACCCTGCAAACCACAAAAAAAGCACCGCTCTGTTTAAATATGTTATCATAAAACCCATGCAAGTCTTTACTGCTTTCAATAATTATATCCAAGAATTTCCAATATGTGGAAGACTTGCATTCATACTTGTGCCAATACTAGGTTACATATATAAAAATATAACATACCTCTTTACTCCTTATGGCCATCTGTCCTGGAGGAGGAGCAGGGAGTGATTGAGAGGGGAGGGAAACGGATTTACCCCACCCAATGTTCAATTCATAGTCATAAACAACCACCCCTGCAACATTAAATAACTTTGAATCATCACTGTTGCTAAAAAAAGGTTAGGGGTTCAAACGCAACATAAATTATTCAATTAACGGTTTATGGAACTGGATTTAATATGAATCTCCAAATCCATAGTTATTAGCAAATACCATTACCAGTATATTTGGCAAGCTTTCAACATAACCATACAAAGCAGATTGTTGAACTCTACGTCACACCTAGTATCATGTCATTGTTCTTCCTTCCACATGCAAAGCATAGATATAATCATGAAGTCTATCATGATGGGGTATAAGTTCTTGATGGCACTCTTCATCAATCCTAAACTTGTTTCATACCACCTTCCAAATCCTCATCAGAAGGGAAGTTACTAAACAGACAGAGGATGCAAGAACTCTATTTGCATCAGGGACATACATATCCATATCCAATAAAACATCAACCAGTATGTGTACTTCAAGTGAACATGACAGACATGAAAACAAGTTGAAAATAACTATCAAAAATCATCATCCATGCAAATAAGACCACCCACTCCACTGTTGATCACCAGTCTTGACCAAGCTTGCCATCTTTGTTCCATTCAAGCTAATGGTGTTCAGATATTGATGAGTATTAGAGACGGAACCAGAACAGAGGAGCTTCTATTATCATCTACTTCCATTTACCAATCCCACTACCGTCCATCTAGAAGGGTAGCAAGTGAATGTTTAGATATTATAACTGATAGACCCCCTACAAATTTGTTTACTGTAAACAGCAGTAGAAACTCCAATTTCACAGTGTTGTTTTTGAAGTATATAATATCTATATGCAGCAATTCAGCAAATACTTACGCACACTCCTCACTTTTGGTGAGGTTTGAACCCTTGACCTCCTAAGAGGCTGAGCTCTACTGCTAACCCGGATACCGCTGGGTCAATGACCCTTTCACTCCTCACCAGCATTCTGAGAAAAAAAGGTCCAGATGATGGCTTATTCACAGCTACTTCATATTGCTTTCATATCTATTATCATCCTCCCCTGTTGAAAAAATCACCATGGCTCCTGGATTTGGAGACTACGGGAGGAAGCCCACTCACGCAAGATTTCCCTTGCATTTTGGAACTACTCTGTTTCAGTGACTTGAACATCTTAGTGGTTGCTCAAACTCTGGCCCTTGGATGTGTATTAAAATAAACTTTGTATTTACTTTCTTGTCGGTATAGTTTCATATGTAAATTGTCACTAAATATCAACCCTCAATGTGTTGTATCAGATATTCAGGATACGAATTTATCCCTTCACAGAAAGATGATACTTGCTGAGACTTCAAGATGCGACCATTTCAGGGAGATGAAGTATTTATATCATCCACTTAGAAGTAGTTTTACAGGGAATTGGAGATAGCATTCTACTGATGTTAAGTCATGGACTGGTTCCTTCAACCCTTTCTCGATGTGTTGGTGTTCTATATGACTGACAAAAGAATCGACTTGTTAGGTATTACGGTATTGGGTTGGGTCCCCATGTATGTGCAAAATTCTCGCTCACCCCATCGTATTTCAATATTGTAACATAACCCAAAAAACTCAAGTAAGCTCTCCATCACGATCCTAGATGGGAGAACAATTTAAGAATTGCTATTCAGAAAATCATTATATTTAAATGAGCTTAACCTTGCATTTCATCTTTTGCAGCTTGTCCATCTGCACGGTTCATAAAAGCAACGAAACCACAGTTCTTTTGCCGCTTGCGCTCCTCTTCTGTCCTTGGCCACATTATCTTCACACTAGCAATGGGTCCAAATCTTCCAAATGTCCGCAGGAGAAAATTTTCATCTACCTGGAATTTTTTTAGCATAATAATGAAAAGGTTAGCTTGCATATCCTCACCATTTAAGCGCTTGTATTAGTATCACAACCTGACCTGAGGTGAAAGATTCCCAACATAGAGATTAGTGGTCTGAGGATCTCCATCGTCAAAAGAGCCAGGCTTCCCACTTGGATCAAAGTCATCAGGCAACTCATCAAACCGACTAGATAGCTGAAAGAGAGTAAGATACAAAAATATATGATTTAAAAAGGATTACGATTTAAATATATGTATAGATCTTCTGAATAGTCTTATCAAGGTTAATGAAGTTTTGTCCAGAGGACACACTCAAACAGATGTCAGAAAGTGTTAAGAATGCATGCATTGCAGTGAAACACTTGAAAGGCATAAATGCTACCCTTTGGTCCAAAAAAAATGCAAAATTTGACTTGGCATGTAGTTTAAAATAAGTCTTTAACTAATGATGAAATAATTAAAATACCTGTTAATAACATAAAACTGAGAAAACTTATGGACAACAATCAATTTCACAAATGTCTTGTAATGATTGTTAATGGGGAAAAAAGGTTAATTTTGAAAGGAATTTCCAAAGAAGAAAACATTGCAATTTCTAGGACAACCAAAAGTAGGGAATGTTGCAGTTCGGCACAGTGGGAGTACAACAATAAAAAATTGATCTCATTATATGTATGGCCAATACAAAATCATGTACATATTATCAGACAATTCTCTCGAAGTAGTTTCATTGAACAATAGCAAAGTTTGGTTGAGACATCATATCACTTTAAAGGATGTAAGAAGCAACAATCATAAAGTGGTAGGTAGCTTGTGCCACAAAATATGTATATTTGAAAAGGAAAGTCATGCATAGTCATGCATCAATGAGTATGACTGGCATTTCACATTCTAATTTTTGGTAACATGCTCAAGCAAACAGATGCTAATCTACATGCCATAGGAATTTCACATGACTGATTAGATTCAAATTCATTTATAGTTCAAAAGTTTCTTATAGGCAGAGTATCATATCTCACATTTGAGGTAGCACTTTGACGCCCATCCTGCCAGTGTTCACGCTCTTGATTTCGTTTTTCTCTCATTTCTTGCTCATGCTTCAACTCCTCCATAAAATAATCTATATTTCTTGGCTTCCCTTTCCCTTTTTCCTTTGGCCTCTCCTCATCCCTCTGTCAGTGGTAAAAATTCATTAGGATCAGCTATAAAGACGTGAAACCACAAATGCAAGATAAATCGACAAGGCAACATCACGAAAATCTTTCATTGTCTCACTAACCTGTTTTTCGTGTTCTTTACCCTTGGTTGCCATGGGAGGGGGTATGAAAGAAGGAACATACCTGCAGAGAGAAAAATATGATGCATAATGTCCAATGCACGATTACATATTCTAGGCACTTGTACATATGTCTACTTGTCTACAGAACAAAACACACAAAATGCACACATAAATCATACCCCTACCACTACTTTTCATCTAAATATTTTATAAAATCTCACACCTAGCCTACAAAGGTAGATACTACATAAATCACAAATGCCATCTTGATTACGATCCAAGTACCTAAGATAGTTATTCTAAAATAATTCTACTGTATATGCGGTGACGACACTTCATATGATCCTCCTCATGTCCAAATGTTCCCTACGGCATCTAGGGAGAAGCTACATAAACTTAAATATGACAAGTATAGCAGATACTGTGCAAAACCAAACAACATGCAACCTGCTAACCCACACCTTTAACGCAACATCTATTAAAAATCAAGAGAGTCAATTCTGATCTATTGACTTATTTAATGCCGTAACAGCACTTTCTAAGGCAATGCTCCCACGTATTGACAAGTTTCAAGGTCTATGCAAGTATTCTCTCTGAACTATTTTTAATGCTGTAACAATACTTGTTAAAAGCGATGGTCCCACGTACTGACAATTTCAAGGTCTATGCAAGTATTACTATTGACAAGCTTTAAGACCTATGCAAGTCTTATCTGTGAACATCCTTTCGTTTGTCTGGTCTCCCTCATCTCAAAGACTTCTTTGTATGGGCTCAATAACATAATGCATTAGCCAGATAAATTAACATTTGACGAATCAACCATAGAGCTTATATTCTGACTAATGTCAGAATATATAATGTCCTGACACACACATATGCCCAACTAGTCAACAAGTATGACCTTAAATTCAGTTTTTCGACAGCAATATTGCTTTAGAACATTAATTTTTTTATCCATTGTGTATCACTTGTAGAGAAGAAAAAAAATCATTGATTAGATATATATAGAGTAGAAGGATGTTTATATTAGATACCCTAGCATCCTGCAAACCAAAATGACATATAAACCAAGTCCACCCCCAATTTATGAATCATGTATTCGTTATGAATCGAAGTGTATCAGAAAACAGGTAACTTGGTTGGTTGTACTAGTCCTGACGTAACTCGCCATCACAAACAAAGTCGCATATAAGCACGTAATAACAGTAATCAATAAAGACACTCAGCATAGATAAAATTCAGGCATCGTGTTTCCTACTATGATAATGGTGTAACCACCTACTAATTTCAAAACATAGGGCTACATAACATTTGTGGAACCTATATATTCCAGTGAACAACTGAACCGAGAAAACCGTTATCCGATCCACCGACTGAAATTCGGCATTCTTCACACAAAGACCAGAACTATCATATTTTTCATTCCAAACCCACAGAACCAAAGACACTGTAAGCTCATCCAAATTCAAACAAAGTCAAAAAAATCAAGAAGTCAAAACTCAAGTGAAGTCCAAAGAAAGACATCCAAAAAACAGATTTTATTAGGTGGGCTGTACAAAAAGAGTTTACGAATGGTGCTTGGAGAATACTTGCCTCTTTTTGTCAGGTCATGCAATAAAATAACTGTAACCAGATTATTCCAAACAACAAGAGATTTGCCAAGGTCATTTTTTGAAGCTCATCACTCAGCTACTTCTTCTCTAACAATAAAAAACATGCAGCCTTCAAGAGTGTGTCGGGGAGAGAGGGGGAGGACAGAGAGACGAGGGTGGTAACACTATTTATCGATGGGGTAAAGGGAACACTTGTGTCCTACAATTTCCTAAATCAACTATTAAGCATGCATGTACAAACATTTCAGATCACCAAGATCTATACGAGCAAATCAAAACTAATTGTCCAGATAAAGTGTGCTGGAAATCTTATCAATAAAAAAACTGGCCAATATTAGTTGCTTGACACTTGAACTGCCTTTTGAAGATACTGACTACAAAGCAGGGCCTAAAATTAATGCAAAGCAGGAGCTACATATGATATGATGAGGCTCCTAGCTCCTTAAAGTTACCATCCTATAGAAGATAAGTAGAGTTTGATGTCATTTATCATCACCTTATAGCTTCTATATTCAGAATTCCTTATAATAAGAGCAGAGTAACATAGTTAATCAAAAGCGTTTGTTTACCTACTCCCCTTCTTTGAACCAGATACATCTTTGGAATTTCCACCTGCGTTCGTGAATGAATAAAAAGGCCCATTTGCTTATTAATGTGTCCATGGAAAATAAATCATTCATTTATCCATATATATGCGCAAAACAATAACATGTGTAATAACTCAGAATTGAAAAATGCATGCAAAGCCCTGTTAACAGAAACAGACCTGTATCAGACTTCACTTTGTCATCCGGGTTAACTGTTCCTCCTCTTACAAAGGCTTTTAATCCAGGTGCATTATCCCCTTGAAACGACTCCAGAAACTCAGCATAAAGACGAGCTGTTTCATCCTCAGCCCTCTGCATAAAGTAGTATTCAATGAGTTGTCCGTCAAATCCCTAAAAAAGACGAAAAACATATTTACTTCAAAGATTTAGACAAAGGTCTTACCTTTTTCTTTGCCTCTTCTTCTTCACGGTGCTTTTGAAAAGGTGTTTTCTTCCTTGTAATTGAAAAAGAACTCATCCTTCCGTCAAAATATTTATCTGTTGGCCAATGACATGAGTTTAATTGTCATTTTGAAACTTACCTTTTGTTTCAACCAGTTAGAAACCACCTAAAACATTTTATGATTGTAACCTAATTCCTCCATGACCGGTCAGAAAACCACAGTGACATAAACATTTCAACAAATAATAATTTCATACCTTATAACCTAAAGTAAAACATTCCAAAATAGCAAATCCATCCACCAAATTCTATAAAAACATAACCCAAATCGAAGCCCATGAAACTACCAAACTACACACGAAAAAATAGAAGTAAGCTCCGCCCAACATCACAAAAGACATCAATTTGTAAAGTTAAAGCATAAGCACAAACTATTTCACATCAACATTTTACATCCATTATTGTATCTTGAAAAACAGAAGCGAACCCTTAAACTCGAAACTCTTAATTAGCACCAAAGCATCTAAAATCTTTGGAACCCTCCTACGTAAACAACTGTATTACAAAATTTTCCTCGACACTCATAAATCATACAGTAAACAGTAACACAGGTAACCAAAGAGCCCTAATTTCAAACAAGTACAATCCCAATTACAGCTTTTTAACCTATATACGGAAACCAATACAAGATCAATAGTCGGACTTTTGATGATAAAAGTTACCGTGATCTTCAATCTATGAAGAAAAATGATTCTGAAATCAATAATCCGGTTGCCGGTGGTCGATGTTTCCCTCGAGCTCCTTTTCGTTGGTTCGGTGCGGCACAGTAGTCAGCCGAGAGGTGGACTTGTGAGAGGCTGAGAGCCCAGCCGGGCAAGAGCCAACTTGCTTTTATTGGGCTTCTGAGCTTTTCTTGAAATTTATTTTCTTATCTATTTTTTATATGAAAATAGAATCGTGTTTGTATAATATAACGAAATATATCTTAATTTTAATGTTTTGTTTTTATTTATATATGATGATATAATATGGTTTTCAAAAAACGATAATGTTCTTATTTTTAAATAAAATTAAATAATTTTTGAAAAAT
>NC_037543.1:5036956-5039523 GCF_001531365.2 Cynara cardunculus var. scolymus
TTTCTCAAAATCACATAAAGTCATATTATAACATCGACTGAGATAAAGAATAAAATGAAATATTAAAAACACGATGTATCTCGCTGCATTGCGCGAGTACTCTTCTAGTTATAACTAACGATTATTCTAATTATATTTTAGATTTTTTATATTCTCGTATTTAATTATGTTTATCCATAGTTAGTTACACAAATTCAAAAATAATACTTTAATAAGTTGTATTTATGCACAATTTAATTGTGATTTTAAATTTTAAGTAATATGCATCAATAAACAGTACTTTATGCATAAAATGGTTTTTAATAGTTTTTGTCAAATGATTTATAATATAATATATATTACGATAATAAAATTGGTTTTTAAAAATTAGACTACATAAAATTAATTATTTTTGCTTTCAAATGATTATTAATTACTCTGTGACCATTTACTAAACACATATCAAACAAAAACTTAGAATTTTACCTGGTAAATGAAAAAAAAACCCTTACCTGATAAATGTTTATTGGGTACAAAACGTCTACGGATAATTTATTTTAATGACTGAGAATGTTACTCGATAAAATATGTTTTTGTTCTTATGGTTTGTTAAAAACTGCAAATTTTGTCCCTATGGTTTTGAAATTTTGATTTTCGTCTCTATGGTTTGTAATTCATTTCTATTTTTGTCTCTAAAGCCTAAACACTATTTTTAAATATGAAATACTAAAATAGAAATGAATTGTAAACCATAACGACGAAGAAACCAATAAATTTTAAATCATAAAAACAATAAGATAATGAATAATAAACTATAGGAATGAAAATCATAATTTCAAAACCATAAGGATGAAAACGTAAATTTTCAACAAACCACAGGGACTAAAAAACATAATTTACTCAAAATTTATTTATCTTTCAATATTCAAGAGAATTCTTTAAACTTGGAAAGTTTTGCTAGTTTTCTGTATTTTAGAGAATCTCTCGGAGCAAGATAGAGAACAAAAACACCATGTGTTCTATTTTAGAGTAATTGTTGCGAGATGCTTGATAACTCATTTTTTTTCGAGTTATTATAAATCAGTGTACAATTTAATTTTCAGCATTTATTTTCTTATATATAATTTTCAGCATTTAGGTTATGTTCGTTGTCTGCCCTGCCATAGTTGTTAGTTTTATTTCAATGCAAGTATTTTCTCTAAGTATTTCTTTATAATGTTCTTTTATTTATAGTATGAGTTGATTATTTATTTGATTGTGGGTTTGAGTCAAACTTAGAGCTAGTATGCAACACTTGGGTCTTGTTATCGTTGCTAATTTTTAAGTTCGGTCACTTAAGTCGGGACTTAAACTCGACGGAGATAAGTCGATTACTTTGAAGTGTTAATATTAGGTCTTAGACTCGGAGATGAGCGGATTCGAAATACGGCTTAAGTGATGCACAAAGATTTGAGAAAGTCTTTGATAATCACGTAGAGATACGGGTTTTGCATGATTTGTTAAGATTCAAACTTTGGTCGATTTTTCTATCACAAAGAGATTGGTTAAATCTCGATATTAATCGATCTTGATATATATATATATATATATATATCAATTTAGACAAATCGGCAATATTAAGAATCAATAAACAATAGACACTTTGTGGGCACCGTCTATAAAGATTCACTTTCGAGAGATCGAGGTTTTTATAGACGTTTCTATGATACACAAAGTATTTGAATATTTTGTTACTACGTATATCTTAAGAAAAACTTACACACATATCCATTCTTTAATTAAAAGTTTTTTTAGTCTCTCAAACATTTATGCCAAAAAACCTTGATTTTTACTCACAATTGAAACTTGCTCAAAAAGTTCATAAAACTCTCTGATTCTCACTAGTTTAATCCCTCTGGAAACAATCTCGGTACTACACCACTCTATTACTTGTAGCGACCATAATGTCGGCATGCACTTGCACTGCCAATGTGAAAACTTTGTGCCAACTGTGTGAACACATATGATTCAAAACTATTAGTGTTGTAATAATTTATAGTATATTAGAGCATCTTCAACAACTATGTTATATTATATAATAAAGCAGAAAAACTGAAGAGAAATAATATGAAAATCTTTAATTTAGATAAAAATCTCTAAAACTTTATGTAGAAGAGAGAAATAGTATTTTAATTTCCCCACCAATAAGATGTATTGAAAATAAATGGTTAAGAGAGAAAAATAATATTTTATTATATATAGTTACTGCTGTGATTGCTAAAATAAAGTAGTTGTTGGAGTTAAATGTAAATTTTTAGCGACTTTGAATTTTGATACTCTAGTTTAGTAAAATTATAGCATAACTGTTGTGGATGTTCTTATAAAACATTTAATAGAAAGTATTAGAAACAATATCTATACTATCTTATAAAATATTTGGCTAAAACTCTTAAAAACTCTTAAATCAGTTCATCACTAAACGATTTCATCCCTATCCGATTTCATCTCATATTTGAATTCGTGTAACTAACTGCAGATAAACACAATCAAATACAGGATAAACATCTCATTTTAAATATTAAAATTCTAAAATATAATTAGGATAATCA
>NC_037543.1:5040653-5065190 GCF_001531365.2 Cynara cardunculus var. scolymus
ACTTAAAATTCAAGATTACAAGTAATTATGCATAAATACAACCTATTAAATCTCGATGTTTGAATTCGTATAAATAACTACGGATAAACATAATCAAATAGAGGATGAACATCTCATTTTAAAATATAAAAAATCTAAAATATAATTAGAATAATTATCGAGTTCCAACAAAAATAAATAGTTATTATTTTTATAAAAAATATTATATTATTAAACCAAATATAAATTACTTCATTATTGTACATAAATTAAATTATAAAAAATTTGAATTAAAAAATTACACAAAAAAATGATGAATTTCAAATAGTTAATTGGATATTAATATCGATATATTTTTGTCAAATTTTTATGATATCTTCAAACATATATTTTATTCAAAAATAAAAACATTATCACTTTCTCAAAATCACATAAAATCATATTATAACATCGACTGAGATAAAGAATAAAATGAAATATTAAAATCACGATGTATATCGTTGCATTGCGCAAGTACGCTTGTAGTATTAAATAATATACATTGTTTGGTAATGAGAAATTGTTTTTTTATTTTATTCAAGCATAAAAATGTTATGTTTTAGTGAGAAATTGTTAATTTTTCATTTTCGGTTTACAATAAAATAATGCATTTCGTTACATTGCAGAGGTACGTAACTAGTTATTTTTTAAAGCACACATCCAAACCCCCTTTTACTAGAGGGTTGAAAAAACAAATAATACGACAAAATATTAAAATAATTAAAACTAATGAATTGAATTGGAACTAAATTGACTCGAATAAGAACCGAATATATTATATATAATATTGACCACGGTGAGTTAATAAATTGTCGATTCAATCTTGATCGTTTAAATTAATCTTGAGATTAGATTTGAACCGTTTAAACTCTTTATTTTGCGGTTAATTTAAAAGGTACAATCAATGAAGAATAATGTACAAGTTCTTAAAGTTTACAACCTCCCACGTCTTATACCAAATCATTTTTCAAGTTCAAAATTATATTTAAATATCATTATAATTAGGGGTGCTTATGGGTTGGGTTGATCGGGTGCTCGTCGGTTTGTTCAACCTTAGATTTCAACACAAAAATAGAACTCAGCGCAAGTATACACCTTGAACTACTGTCGTCTCGTAACAAGTAATAATGGTATAAGTACCAGATATTGTTCCTATAGAGATAGCTTGTAAAGCTCTTTAAAAGTCCAGTTTATAAAAACTAGTTTCAGATGGCGAAACGAGGAATTTGATTTATCTAAAATTTGGTGATTTGATTAACAACTAAGAAAATTATCAGTCTTAAAAAGAAGTACATGGTGCAACAGTTGATTAAAACACTAAACAAATGATTCAGCAAAAAGGTGACATAGCATTCCTGTCACAATTATCTAAAATCAATAAATAATTTTATATAACTATGACAGTATCAACTATCGGGTCAGACGGCCTCCCAATAGCACACACCGGTCAACGTGCTATCGATACGATATCATTTATGTTAGACGTCGTGAATCCTAGCACAACACAGTGTTACCAACCTACACCGTAGGAGTATAGCGTTTGTCAGACACTAAAGCTATTTATAGCCTTCTCCTATTGTCTCAGGTTTTGAAAGTCAATACATTTTTATACACAAAATTAGTTGTCAATTAATTKTAATGTAATCATCAAATGAAATATTAAGCACCTGAAACAAATAGTAGACTATGACGCTAATAAGACACCTTTGTACTTTCACATCGGCTTTGGTCTTAATTTCCCGTTACACCCCAAGCTAAGGCGTTAGCCCATCATCGCTCGGTTTCTTCTCTCGAATGATGTAAGGACTGAAAAATAAATAACTGATACGGAAAAGTAAATTGTAGAAAGTAAATTGCAGAAAGTAAATTACAGAAAGTAAATTACAAGAAATGGAAATACTAGAATTTAAAGTACTGGAAATATAAATAACTGAAAGTAAATTGCTGGAAATTAAATGACAAAAATATAAATGACTGAAAGTAAATTACTGAAAATTAAATGACAGAAAAGTAAATTGCAGTAAAGTAAAATGCAGAAAAGTAAAGACTGAAATATAAAAGACTGAAATGTAAAGAACTGAAATGTAAAAGACTGAAATGTAAATTACTAATAACTAAATATTATTAATTAATATTAATCTAAGACATGATGTATGACAAATACTTGATGAGATGGATAAATGACTAATGAAAGTCTTGAAAAGAGAGTTTGACTTTGAGGAAGCTTGCAAGACAAATAACAAAACTTGCAACACAAGTTTCGTTACAAAGACCAAAAAGGTTACTTGCAAACTCTTAAAAACAGATTATTTAGTCTACGTAAATTAGTCGTGAGCCACAAAGAATGAAATCCAATGTAAAGCAACAGAGATCGACTAATTCGTAACTCGTAACAAAAGTCAGAAAATGTAACGTAACTTGGAAATAAAAACAGAAATAAGATGAAGATTAAATACGAGCACTTGAATTAAACTTGAAAACGAAATCACACTTCACAAAAATCGGTTATTGGTTGGAAGCAAGAAAACCAAAAGCTTGAAACCGAAAACAATATTCTAGAGAGCAAATGTTTATAACTCAAAGATTTGAGAATAAACAAATAAGAAGTTAAGTAAAAGTGTGAAAAACAAAAGCCTTAAGCCTCTATTTATAGGCTAAGGGAGTTTGTACAATGAAAACCACCTAATAAAACAAAAGACTCTTCAAAATGGGCTTTGATCGTGCCCAAGGTCGTTGACCACGCATCTACTAAGGAGCAGCCCAGGCAAAGGTGCAGCTCACGGACAGGTACTACAAGATTCTGCCACTCCTGCTCCTACAGGACTGTTGCAGGATTTGGCCCAAAAATCATCAAAAACCTGCATAAACAGAGAATTAACATTAGATATGTTATATTACCACAAATTTATGAAAATGACATAAAAAGACTCAACTAAGACACTAATGGGTAAATAAAACAAAGGAACATAGTTAAGAAAATGATGTAATAAGGTTAATAAATTAACATTTATCATCGGGTTTAAGATATTTGAACAACTCAACCCAATGCTTGCGGTTTGAAAAATCTTAACTCAACCCAACCCAAACTAAAGTACAACCCAACCCGTAAGGGTTAGTCGAGTTGATACTTTTGTACATTAAAATATTTTTCTAACCTTAAATATATTATTTATCTACTCATAATTTATTTTTCATCATCAACCATTTAATACAACTTATCCATATTTCTTACGTATATCACATTCAGTTAATTTTCTCAATTTACATATATATGTTCACAGTTACTGAACATATTTACGAATGAGTTATATAGAGATGTGAATAAATTAAAAATATGTGTATATGAAAAACATACATGATAGTGTAATTGTCAAATGTGTATATTAACAGAAATTCAACAATCATATTAAATCCAAAAAATAAAAGGATATCGAGTTCATCGGATTGGGTTGAGTTCAAATAATAGTAACCCAATACCTACGGTTTGATAATTTTACAACTCAATTAGACATTGGGTTGCTTCAGGTTGGGTTTGGTTGATCAGGTTGGTCGGGTTTTTGAGCACTGCTAATTATAATAAGTGATTTGATTTACTTTGTATCTCTTACTTTTTTTATGTTTCATTTTACATCCTTGTCATATTAACATAAATAATCGTATATGAAGTAAATGAATTTAAAAAATACGTTTCCTTTTTTACAAATTATACCACTATTATATAATACCTTCAAATTGAGCACAATATTGAATATGTTTGACTTAATAATACTATTAAATATCATGAATATCTACGAATTGATTTGTTTTATATTCATACATTTTCATTTTATACGTTTTATTTATCTATCTATATCAACACTGTATTAAAAAAGAGGTGTTATTATTATTTTTGAATTTTTAAGAGGTGTATATTTTTATGTTATATGTACAAGCTTTGGAGCAACTTATAATGACTTTCAGGATTGGAGTTATCTTGAAATTTCAAGAGTACGATATTCTATAAATAATATACGTTGGGATAAAAATGTTGTATTCAACTTATATGTTATATGTATAAGTTTTGTTCCCTTTTTTGATTAACCTGGATATCCAACCCGTTATGCGAGCCGACTAATCTCAGAGCGACCACCTGCTTTGCAGATAGCTTGGAGTCACCGCATTTGACACATACGTGGCCACAAAAGGGATTTTTATTCCTTCTTGGATTTGAAGCTAAGACCTTCTGGTGCTTTTGATATTTGAAGACAAGCTCAAACCAATCATACACCACCCTTCTATCATTTTATACATGAGATATTTGAGAGAGAAAATCTATTGAGAGAAGACATCGTTTTGTATCATCATCAAGAACATTTTGTACTTCAAATATACATCAATGACATGCCAACATACTTGAATCAAACAAGCTTGTTTAAGAATTAACGAGCTTTAGTTTGGATCCCAAACAAGCTTTTCAGGTTAAATAACATACATGATGTCGTCAGTCTGGATGAGTCGAGACCGTCGTGTTTTTATCTAGACCAATTTTTTTAAAGTCAAACTAAATAGATACTGATATTTTTCTTGCCTAGATAAAGTTTAAACCAGGTTAGATTTGGAACATACTAAATCAAATAAAGTCCAATCCCTTTTTTTCTTAAAACTATCAATTTACTTTCCCTTTTTTTTAAATGAGTCAGGTCAAAAGCCTTGATTAGATAAACTAGCTCAAAACCAGTTCGGACAAAACCGAACCTGTCCTGAACCAGACTACATCATCATTCTGAATTCGGTCGCTATATCCAACAGGTACAAGCTTTTCTCGAATACTAATTTGTTTATTACAAGTTGCTTAACTAAAACAATCATTATATCTAAGATGATTTATATCTGCTTTTTTAAAATTGAGATAAATTTATGGGTCTTCAGAACTTAACCCGTTCATATGGAAAAAGGTAATATGAGTTTACAAAACTTCTCAAAATTGATTTCAAATATGATTTTAATACTTATAGTCTTACAAAAACACACGAGTTTTTTAAGATATAAAACCTAAATGCTTTATTATATAGCATATATTTGAGTTTTGCCAAATCCCACGTTCTTAAAACATAATGGGGCGTTTGGTTCATATAATGAAATTTGGTGGAATTCGAATCCATCCAAGAAATATGACATTGGAGGGATTAGAATGAAATTTGATTGAATTTGACCCATGTTTAATGAAATCTCGTAAAGAATTGAAATTTGTATTGCATATACTGGGGGCGACAACGACAATAATGTCGAGGTGGGTGACAGTTGTGACAACGACAATAGTGAGATGGTCGGGTGGGTGAGAGTTGTGACAACGACAATAGTGGGATGGTAGGGGTGGAGCTACCTTGACCATCTTCCGAAGTTCTAAATAATCTACCGATCAACTGTTTTTGCAGGACCTCCCCTACAATATCGTAACCAAATAGTGGAGTTTAACCACCAAGTTCGGGATGGATTGGTGTGGTTCCTCTATGCCTAGGACACCATTATATCAGGTGGGTGGCAGTGATAATAGTGGCATGGTGGTGGTGGCAGTGACGTTGGGGTGGGGTGGCAGTTGCGACAGAGAACAATAGTGAGGGTTGGTGGCGGTTGTGACGACGAACAATAATGACGTGATGGTGACGATCAGGTGGGGTGGGTGGATGCGGCTATGACGGCAACTTAATGATGGTCAAATTCCAAGTATCGTCGAGGAATTTTGGTCAAAGAAATTTGTCCTTCAAATTCCGCAAATCAAAGAGGCCCTGGGGGGTGTTATTGAATCTTATCCAAACCTTAAGGTAGGTTTCTGTAATTATCTGAAGCGTTAAAATCCCAGCGCCCGAATATTACAAGAACACCATTTCGCGTAGCAATTTCGTTTCCATTCAAACAAAGACGAAGAAGAACTGAAGTGAAAAAGCTGTTCCATTCTCGGTCAACATCCCGGAAAATCTCTCTAATGGTGAGAAATATAGAGCGTATGTCTTAATTTATGTATGAGCATATACACATCTTCGATATCTGAACCTGTTTGTGGAACTTTGTTGCTTATATCTCTCAATCATGTTAAAAACGAATGGGGATGTCTTATTTTTCCTAGTTTTGGTTTATAATCTGAAGATATACGTTGATTTTGAAAGCGTTCTTATGATGCTCTTAACTTCATTTGGGTTATTTATTGTAGTCCGGTAAACCCTAACAAACACTTTGGTGAAATTTTCATGGTGTAATGCCTGAGCTGTCTCTGATAATTAATTTAAAAAACAAAAGCTCCATCATATTGGTTAGGTGGTTCAGAGTTTTGAAATGAATAGTTGAGAATGGATTAGGGATTTATTGGGAAATTTTTGGGATTGTTTTGATGTTCTTGCAGATTATAGCTCAAATTTAGATGCTTTCGGCTTTCAGTTTTTGATACGGTTTATATTTAAGATGGAACTGGGGTTTTGAAATAGAGACAAAAGGCAGAAGTTAATGGGCGGTTTGCCCAATGGTTATTTGTAAAAAATTGAAGTAGTTTATGCTGGCACAAATAATCATGCACAGTTCAATCGTTTATCTAATTCCTAAACTTTTTGCTCGGTAAATATGATCATGCTTACATATTTGTAGTAAATTAAATTTGATTTCACATTTCTGGTAGTTTCTTACTTCTGTATTGATCAGTTGTAGTCTGTGTCATTTCAGGCTAACAGACACACTATCATACTCATGCAAACTTCTCAAAACCGAGCCACTCGGACGTTTATGGATTATGAGTCGATAAGTCAAGCAATGGATGGTACGTATAGCTAATGCACTGGCCACTAGGCTTTGTGAAAAAAAAGTTGATGATTGGCAATATTGTACTATGTTTTTTGTAACTTAGTGTCTATATCACAATGCACTTAGCAGTCACGTGAAACTTGTGGTGAGGTTGAATTGAGTTGGTTTGGCTATCTTGGTTTACGTCCAACATTTTCTTTTTGTTGAACTTGAAGAAATTAACTTCATTTAACATCGAAATGGGTTCTTTATTTATTTGTATAATCCTTGTTCATTTCTTATCTTATAATTTGTTGTAGATGCTATTAGAAGTACTAGGCTTGCCTACTTCTTTGGTAATATAAGTCGAAAGTTATTTATTTTTAAATTGTTGCAACTGCACTAGAAGACACAGTATTGTCATGGTCTGTTTGATTAAATTGAATGTTGAATGTTTAAGATGTTTGAATGAATCGTTCGCTTGATAAGTGTTGTGAATGGACCTGAATGACATAGGCTATTTTTATTTGTTTTTTTTATCATTTCTACTAAGAATTATTAATTTATAAACTTGTTTAAATCATTTGATTGATATTTGAAATATTTTATGGTTAAAGATAAAACCAAATGCTATGTGTAGAAGAATCATCCCACCATGTACAAGGGCCTTGAAGCAAAATGGCCTTCGATGTACATATATACAGCTGTGTAAACTGGCCATTAATGTACAAGCCTTCAGCTGGGTAAACTGGCATTTGAAGCACATGGTTGTGGTGCTATTGCAGGGTGTATGTCACCAGCTGTTGTGGAGGTCTGGATGTTGCTAAGTTGAGAGAACTTAATGGTTCAGAGGAATCATCGAATTGCTCCTTCGTCCATTTTTTTCTTTTTACCAAACAGAAGGACTTCAAAATGAATTAGAGGTCAAATCCCATTCTGACCTATTTAGATTCAAACAAACACCACCTAAGCCCTTCTTCGTCTAAGTCCTTTCGTGTTTGCGTTAGTTCATCAATGAATTCCTATACTCCTAATTGGTCCAAGTTACTTTGAAACCTCAGGCATTGTTGTATTATGGAATGTCAATCACATCGTTATAATATATATTCTGTATACGTAGAAGATTTGTTGGTTTTGCCTGATTTTTTCCTGTTTATATTTGGAAAATTTATTAATAGTATCTCTCTCTATTCCTATGTTGGCTGAATTGTGGTGTTTGGATCAAGTTTGATGAGTTACGAAAACTGCGTATCCTTTTTCTAACTCAGAAACCCAATTAACTTCTGTGAAGGGTAATTTAAGTTAATGCGCAGTTACATTCCATAGCTTAAATAATGCTCTGCATGCTAATTCTAGTTCTGAATATCCATTGGCATTGGCGTAAGTCAAAACCTGTCTTTTGGTAAATCTGGTTTATACTGGGGTTTTAGTGGAACCAGGCTAGGCCGGTAGTGGGGCAAATATTCAAGGCCTACCTAGGACTATTAGGGTGGACATGACCTTTTGTTTTGTGATATTCAGAATAACTTATTGTTGTTATCTATATACATTATTAGTACAGTCGAGAAGTAATAAAATATCTATCTATTGATCAATTATTATTACCAAATCGAACTACAGTCCAAAATATGCCCCTAAAATATCTGTTTACAGCTGTTAGGTGGGTAAAATAGTCAAAATAGAATCTTGGAAAACTAGGTTAGGGTTGGTGAGAAATCAATGAATTACACTTGGATCAAGAAATTGAATCTGTTGGAATCACTTTCCTTAAGTAGTAGTTCGACCCTGTATAGGCTTGGTTTACATGACATTTACTTGGGGATAATCCAAAGTTACACTCACATTCTGGTGGAAAATCGAGACCAAAAACTCTTGGAAGCTCTTATCTTTCGTATATAAAACCGAGACTGAAAACACCTTTAAAGGTTGACGTTACCTGCAGTTATAGGGCAGTTACAAGAGGTTACGGAGCAGTTTCATAGGAGTTAGGAACAAATAGCATCAGCGGATAGCATCACTCACTGATCAACATCAGTGGGTAGCATCAATTGATAAACACTGATCAACATCAGTTAGTGTACCCACTAATCTGTGACACAGAAGGTACACACTGCCCCTAGGACCTCGCAAGAGGTCGCGCCACCTTGGCCCCCACCATACAGCGACATCCGGCGATCTCGTGTTCAAGTTAGCTTATACAAATGTGCACTTTGCACATTCTAACCCGTATTATAGCTTAACTATGAACCCTTCATTCTCTTGTGAATCCAATACACCAAATGATCTGATGATTCACTAAAATTAGCAACATAAGAAGTCCTAAAAAATTGATTGGTGGAAGGACAAGTTTTTGATTGTAGAGTCAGAGACTGGCCGGTCTAGGCTTCGGTCGTCTGGTTCCTAGCTTAAAGATATGAAAGTTGTCAATGATTGCTAGGCCATGCTAGTCTTTGACCAGACTAGGTCGCTCTGGGCACGTCTTTAGTCCCTTCTGCTCATCCCTGTGTGTGTGTGAATGTAATGTTGGATTCAAGTTTTTCTTGATAGATTTCTGGACCTTTTTTATTATCTGGTTGCTTCACCACATTACACTTGATTTTAACTAGTATGTGCAACTATATCACATATCTTCTACATCTCCAAACATTTGGTACTATTCTCTTTAATTGTAGGATAACACACTCTGACACCTTTTCTGCTGTCTTTTGTATTGCAATTCTTTTGCATGGTTAGTTAGGATGCGATTTGGAGTTCTCTCTTTCCTTTTGGAACCCTTACCAATTAATTAGTTTTTGCCTTTTTGGTGCATACAATTGTAATGATGGTCATATGTACAGTTTTTTTTATATGCATAACCCGTCTTCTGCTACTTTTGTGCAATACCATGCATATCTTATTTTTGGTATGTGCAGGAATATGTGCACTATATGAAAGGAAACTCAAGGAATTGAATCCTGCCATCAGAAATATTACTTATGACATTGAAGATCTCTATAATTTCATTGACGGCCTTGCTGACATGAGTGCTTTAGTGTATGTTCCCTTTCTCGCTTTTACTACTTGATTGTTACAAGAATTCTGTGCCTTGCTTTTCCATCACTGTTGAAAATCTATATCTAAAACAATGAAAGACCGATCAGTTAAAATCTCTTCTCATCTTAAATAATTGATGAAATACCAATTAGGCAATTGGTTATATTTGTTTGAGACCTCTGTGACATCCACGAGTTTCAATTGCCTAGTTGTGCCTGCTTCGTTTGTTCTAATTTATCTATATACTACTTGCGATCTTCACAAAACAATATGAGTGAAATATCCTCAATGGAACATGAGAAGATTATTTATGAGATCACAAACGACTTGTTAGTAAATTATTTGCTTCATCATTCACAGATTAACTTCTTGTCAAGTGGGATAGATTAGTAAGAAAGTTATTGGGTGTTTAGGAACTTAGGCATATAATTAAGCATATTTCTTATATAGTATAGTAGATTTAAGAAAGGACCTTTTCCCTTCTGATTTCAATAAGAATTCTTTCGTGTCATTGAATCATGTATAGTATTCCTTTATTAATGCTGAGGTTCTCCAGTCTTTAATGCATATATAGAAAAATATTCAATTTGAAGCTAAGTTATGTGAGTTTGTCATTCCTGAATTTGACCCTTTCCAATGGATATGCCTGATGACCATCATACACTCCCTCTGTACTAGATTAAACACACATTTTTTTGGTTTGTTCCAACTTTTATCCCGTTTTGGAGATTAAAATCATCTTTTCTCCCCTCCTTTTTTTCTTGGATCCGTTACAACTCAACATTGTCATGTGAAACATAAGAGCATAAATGACTTCAAATGTATAAAAAAGGAGAAGTGGAAGGTTGTGTGAGGATAATTGAAATCTGTATTAGTTGGTTGTGGGCCTTGTGGCTGAGAAAATGTTTATGAGAAATAAAGAATGACGAGTTGGAGATATAACTTTATTGTAAGTTTGTGATAAAATTTATCTTTATTCATATCCCTCCATCTTATTGAAATTGCAACCAATTTTCTTTTCTGGTAACATTTGAATCCAAAATTAGACATCTTTTTAGTCCACATCATTTCCATGTTTTTTTCATTATTGAAGGATGTTTAAGATATTTGGTAAACAATCAAACATGATCTTTTAGATGATATTTCTAATATTCACTAGATGAAGTATTTTTCTTTTAGACATTATTGCTCAGCCAAACTATCTTCACAAGATGTGGTAGCCTAATTCCTAATTTTTAGTCAGAGATGCAAAAGACCCTGGGCTTTTTTGGGTCTTCCAAAAGCCCTTTCTTAGTAAGCAAAAAAGGCCAGGCCAGGCCGGGCTTTGGGATCGGGCTTTTTCAAGCTTTTTGGTTCGGGCTTTAACTAGGCCTCAAAAAGAACTCGGCCTTATCAGGCTTTTTTTGGTCTGGCCTGGGCCTAGGGTCGGGCTTTTTGGGCTGTTGTTTTTTGGCGTCTCTGCTTCACGCTCTGTGCATATGCCCTGTAACTGTGTAAGCTAGAACCTAGATGAACCACCAAACTTACTTTTTCAACTTTGAGAACGCAGACGAAAGCTAAAGTAGTGTAATCCTTTTGGTTGATGAATGCATAACATTAAACTGATAAATGCGTTGTTGCAGTTATGATCACTCTATCCAGGCATACCTTCCGAATGACCGACAATGGATCAGACAACGGATGTTTCATCACCTTAGAAAATTGGCGCATTGACTTGAAGAAGAATCAAATCTTGTTTCTTGGTATATTGTATCAGATTGATTGCACATAACTTTCCTTGAAACAAAAAGGAGTGTTGCACTTGGCAGTAAGTAGTATTTTATTCTGTCTGTAGCCATTCAACTTAAACTGCATATTATTTGGTGCTCCTGCAACTGGGAAGTTGTATGGTTTGATTGGAGAAAATGTTTGCTGGAATTTATGTAAAAGTGGGGCACCGTTTTGTGTTTATGTAATGTTGTCATCATATTTCATTTGATAACTCCTGTTTGGTTGGAAATTAAGGCTAATATGCAAAAGATAGTTGGACTTGGAATATAAATTGACATTTTGTTTCAAACAAATGATGATTTAGGGGTCGTTTACCCAAATACTTACCCGGTAAGCGCTTACCGGTAAGAGTCAGTACTATAATCTATTTTACTTGATAAGATTGTAGTATATTAAAACGGTATCGTATGCAACAATTTACTCGGTGAATGCTTACCTGAGTAAGAGTCCTCACCATCACTTACCGGGTAAGACTCTCCATCCCTATTGTCGCTCTTATTGGGTAAGATTTTCTGCTCTTGCCATGTGCATCAGGTGAGGAAAGTTACCCGATCCACATTTACCGGGTAAGTATTAAGTAAACGGCCCCTTAATGTGTGAATGAACAGTGCTTAGTAGAGGTGGCCAAAAACATGACATTTTAACCTCACCTGACCGGTCTTGGTCCTTGTCGGTCCTAGCCGTAACCGGTCCGTTTTCTTTCAAGAAGAATTGCAACCAGTTCTTTCTTTGAAAAAGAATTGTAATATGTGTAATCGGTCTCAAAGGCGGATAACAGATCAATTTTCCTTTGATTTTTATAGTTTTAAATAAACTTAAACATCTATTAGGGGTTGTTTGGAAGTTGTTGAATGGTTTGGTGTAGAATGATTAAGTGGTAAGAATGATTAAGAGGCACTCATAATATAGTGCAAAATAAAATATAATTGTTTACAATGAAATTAGGGCGCTTAATGGTTAAGGGAGGCTCATGATACAAAATCATTCAGAGGGTTTTAGAACCATTAAGAGACAAATTTTGTTTTTGTCAAATAAGATTCACCTCTTAACGATTCAGATGTTGTCTCTTGATGGAATCATTAAAAAGTAAACAAACAACCCCTTAGTGTTGTGTTATAAAACTTGTGTTTCAATTTAAGCTACTTTAGCTTTTTGACGTGTAACTCACTTGGTAAGGAGACGTTTCAAATCCTGCAGAAGACGGGCTTGACCGCTTGAACCCTTCTGCTAGCCTTAGTCATTAAGTCGGTTTTGAAATGTCTTCCCATATGTGGTTCCATATGGGACCGGTTGGGGTTGTCAGTAGTCTAACCTCTTGCTCAAATAAAGTTATTTTCAAAAATTTAATTTATTTTAAAATAACTCTATTTATTTCAACTAAATGTTATATCTGTCAATCACTAAAACACAAGAAAATTGGATTTTAAGGACACGAACGATTGCTTATTTTGAACTTTGAGAGTGTTAATTTGTGTGAAACCACCATATCAAACATCTATTTATATCGAGCACACAAAAAATATAGTCCAAAAGAACAATTTCATATAACCGTTTGGTGAACAAGACAAAAAACGGTAAAAGGTCTTTAGACCAGGCCTTGTAAACGAACCTTGATAACCAACCCCTTCAGCTAATCCTACTTCAGAAGATCATAGCCGTCGGTAATTGTCGGACCTTTTAGTAACCACACCCGTACCTGAGCCTAATCGGTCCCGACCCCAAGATTCAAGCCCATCATGAGAAAAATTTATACCAAATAGGGTGTCTATTCTCTTGACAACTTTACATCTCCATAATTATCTCAAATATTTTATTTATATCAAAACAGAATATTTCTTATAGTAATTCTGCAAAACCAACCACTAATTTACAAATGAAAAGTAACAAGTCACAACTTAAAAAACAAGATGGATATAAACTGAAGTCCATCTTGAACATGCTCTGCATACTACTAGTGGCATTCACTTAATGAGAATGCATCTTATTGGAGATCCTTCTGCTCCTAGTAACCTTAATGGTAAGCAATGGACATTATATATTCCTGCTTTCACATCTTCAAGTTTCAGACCTTCAACAAGAATGATTTCCTGACACCACATAATAAAGTAACATCATTTCAATTATTCTTTGATAATTAAGAAAAAAAAAACACTTTATTGATAGGATGAATAAGCCATTAAGCACAAAACAAACATGCTTTCACATTTCTACGCCATACAACAGAAATTTATTGTTCCATGAAAATGCCAAAATTTTCCTTTCAGATGTTGGGGAGAAATTGTAGTATTTCCATCTTTTAGAAGTTTTTGTACCGGCACTTTAGCCTAGCGAGCAAGGAGGTGGGCATCCTGTATGGGAAGTCTGGGGTTCGACTCCAGACACCACTCTATTATAGTTGTGGGATGAGTATGGTGGGGCACTACAGATGGTGGTGTCATACTCATTTTGCAGAATCTTTCAGAAGATTTCCAGGTTACAAACTATTTATTTGCTTATTGTTATCATTACAAACAATTGATGATGCTATCTTATTGGTTGTAGTATTGGTGGAGGTTATAAATTTACTCCTTATTTTGTGATTATTGAAGGATACATTAAATATTAAGTAGTAAATGATTAAAACATTTTCCTTAAAGTGTGTTACTCAATAATGCACTGGGGAGTATAAATCTTACCCTGCTCTCTAAGAAGACAAGATGAGCAGGAATCAGATCATCAAATGCAGCAACCGATAAGTAATCAGTACCTACAAAAATGAGAACAAATGATTGATCATGCCTCGATAATTTTCAGGATGATGCTTATGCCTCGATAAGGGCCCTTTTAGGCAACCAATAAACCAATAAACCAAACCAAACCAAACGAAACGAGCTCAGTATATCCCAACTGGAGGTGGGGTCTAGGAGGGGTAAGAAGTACATAGACCCTATCTCTACCTTAAAGTGTAGAATGTCTGTTTCGGTGAAGACTCCGGCTTGTGAAAAGGGAGCGAAAGAGAGAGACACATATACTATAAATTTTGAAAAGCTAGTTACGAATAAGTAATAGAATACAAGTATCGGCAAAGTGCAAGAAAAACATAAACAAGGTAAAGAAAGTAAGAAACTGCATGCCGTTAGTAGGGCAAGCAATAGATGACACACCTCTCTCATATTATGAGCATATTGTGAAAGTCCAAATTGGATGTGTAAAACCTGTTGCATACTTGCATGCACAGTTGTGCTAAGAACCCATTTGCATGCACTAGTGCACAATTTGTACAAGTCGAGGGTCTTCATGGAAACAACCACTCTACCTCGTTGGGGGTATAGGTTAGGTCTTCATACATCTCAACTCCCAGATCCTACTTTCGAGTGGGATTTACCGGGTTTGTTTGTTTGGTTTGGTGCAAAATTTATGGAAAAGAAAAAATTATTTGCAGGGAGGGGAGTGTTATACCAACAAGTTTGATGTCCGTGTTGTCCTTCAGCCATTGGGCTCCATCCTTCATAAATCCCACGTAGCTTGTGTCAAATGGCTTTTGCCACATTAGCCGCCTGAAATTGATGACCCAAAAAATACCAATAAAAAGGGGGGAGAGAATAACTAAATGACCAAATAATTCCAATAAACTTCATGCAACAGGAATATGAAGGAAATAAATCTGCTTGTGGTTCTAGGATAAATCTGGCATATCCTAGTGACGTATAGCTTCTACATGGATATAATGTCTTTTCTGAAAGAGTAAACCATGTTCTTTACAATATATGCTGATATCAGCAGATTGCATGGAAGTACTCTATTATTTAATTAAAAACATTTGTATTTATTTCCTGGTGAGGGAGAAGGGATGAAAATTATGCTGTTATCCAATTAAAAGAGAGAAATTGTAGGCTTAACAAGAAACAAGCACAATATGAAAGAAAGTTACCTATCAGTGTTTAATGTTCTGAAAAGCACACGCTTCACTCCCCTGGGAATGTTCAAGGACTTCATAACTTCGGCTGATATAAGTATAAAACTCATCAAAGTTTTGCAGAGAAATTAGAAAACGTAAGTTGCATGAAAGCAATGAAGAGCCACTTTTTTTAAGTATATAATATTTATATACAGCAAATGCAACAAATAAACTCACACACCTTCCTCATCTTTGGTGAGGTTTGAACCCCTGACCTCCTAGGAGGCCAAAGGCTACGATACTCCTAGGCCAAAGGCCCTTTGGTATGAAGAGCCACTTGCTTCAAACATCAATGGCCAGTTAAAAAATTTATACGAAAATCCCTATTATGAAACTATTTTCATCTACTGGGATACTTCCATGGACAATTTTGGTTAGCCTACATAAATATTACATTTATCATCTAATCAATTTTCTTAATAGGAAATGATCTGCTCCAACAACCAGAGTAGGTTGTTTTCTTATCGTTTAACCACCACTGTGACTTGGTTTAATTTGAAATATCTTAAATGTCATTATTTGATGCTATTTCATTGGAAAATGTCTGCAATTCAGAGGTAAATAGTAGTCTGTTGAACACTATTTAACATGATAACTATTATGATCCACTGGAATTCAACAATTCAACCATTTAAAATAGTTCTTCATCATCTAAATACGATCCAGAAAAGTAAAGAGAAAAAGGTCCTTTAGTTTTGCATAGCATAATTTGTAGAATTGCAAAGAAACATACATTTTCATATAAAAGAAGAATGTAAATATACATGTTTGTTTCATTGTGCTGATATTTTATTGCTTGAATTCTCTGTAACTTATGAAATTTTAAGGTTCAACTGTTTCAACTTATTTTGACCTGCTTTCCTCTTTTTAATTCTTTTCTCAACCCCTTTTCCAAATTACATATTTTAGTCAAAGAAGAGAAAAATCGCTTTTTCAACCACCAAAAAAAAGAACTTGTAAGAACAAATGCGTTATGGAAGGCAATGTCATAAAAGTAGTTGAAGATTGCTCAAATTCATACATAAAGAAGCATGAGGCACTTAAGACAGAAGTATCACCAATATGTGATTGATTGACATCTAGAGTTTCAGATTAAAGGAATACAACTAGAATAAGAGTACCTGTTATATTCTTGTCCCTTGGAACATCAACTAACAGTGCTGGGCCTGTGGAGAAACAATATGTTATACAAAGATACATAATGGTTTTCATAACTTCCTTCAAGGAGCAAGTAAAATTCTTGAGAACGAATATTAAAAATAATTTAATGGTGGATATAACAAGACCAAAAAACTTGAGAAACAGAAATTAAAGCATCCAAGAAGAATGAAAAACAGAAAAAAAAATGCTTCTAGATTTTAAGGGTAATCTGCTCTTCACCACTAAGGCAGATAAGACTACAAAAGCATTTCTTCTACTTTTTGTTCACCACATTATGTTAAAAGCCCTTCCATATCTCTACTAGTGTCAGTGCCATAGATTTTTATATTTAACTTACTAGCTCTTGCAGTTCTTATAGGTGGGTCACTATATCTTGTTGATTTGTAACACACCTATTATAGGAAAAGAACTCAAAAACATGTTCTGATCAAGTGTATAAACTTCACATATAATAAATAATAATTTGATAAAACCGACAGTAAGATCTATCTTTATACAGGTCAGTTTAATACCATTGAGTATTTCTAAGTCAAGGCTATCGATATCAAACCCTGCTTCATAGTAATTTTCAAACACATGTCCAGGTGCATCAACATGAGTGCCAGAATGAGCAGGTAACTTTATCAGTGAAAAGTTACAATCTGATCCATTCTTCATGCTGGCATAGAGTGTAAGGTACAACCCAATCCCTTCATCAGAATCCCATGAGCGTGTTTCCGAAGTAATCCTATGAGTGATATCATAAATTCTCCCATTTCCATAAACTTCCCTCCTTGGAGGAATCAAACCAGCACTACCACCACAGGAATCCTTATCAACCCCATATGGAGGTGGGTAGGCACTATCTTGTGATGACCGAACCATACAAGGTAAAACAAGAATGAGAAGTATCAATTGAGGGCTCATCTTTCTTGCCATCATGTTCTCTAAGCTGGACAGTTTGCTAGTCTTCAAAAGATCTTTAGAAGGGGTTAATATCACATTAAAAAACCGAACATGCATGAGATACATATAGATCGGCAGCTACCTGCTATGGTTCAAATATAACCCATCACTTTCATGTTTGCATCATCCATGAGCACATCAAATTTGTCTCCCCACTAAAAGTCACAGATTCCCAATAGTGGCTCAAATAAATCAGCCAACCTTATCAAACAGGATGAAATTACAGATATGCACTCCGATCCTCCTTAAAGGTCCTATATCATACACATAAATCTCTTCCACTCAAGAACAAAAAGTGAAAAGCTTGATAGGAGGAAATTACAGCTATAAGGCTAATGATTACAATTCCAATAGCCACAACAGTGACTCTACATGAATTACATCTAACAGGTAATTTTTTACAAGTTACTCATGCTCACAAACTGACATCTAGACCACCTTCCATTATCTATACATCTACTGGTTCAACAGAAAAACATGATATGTTCGACTTCTTCAAGTTCTAATTAATAACTAGTCTTCTTATAGGTGGGTCTCTAGATCTTGATTTGTAACACAACGTACTACTATAAGAAAAAAACATTCAAAACCATGTTTTGGTTAAGCGTATGATCTTCATGGATAATTAATAATAGTTTAACAAAAACAACATGAAATATCGCTTGTTGGGTTAGGTTAATACCATTTAGTACTTCTAAGTCGAGACTATCGACATCGAACCCTGCTTCATAGTAATTTTCATAAAAATGTCCTGGTGCATCAACATGAGTGCCAGAATGAGCTGGTAACTTTATCAGCGAGAAGTTATAATCTGATCCATTCTTCATGCTGGCAAAAAGTTGAAGGTATGGATCAAATGCTTCATTAGAAAGTCCTGAGGGATTCTTCATAGTAATCGTATGTGTGATATCATATATTTTCCCGTTTCCATAAACTTCCCTCCTTGGAGGAATCAACTTACAAGAAGAACCACCACAAGAATCTTTATCAGCACCATATGAAGGTGGGTAGGCACTATCTTGTGATGACAACACCATAGAAGGTAAAACAAGCATGAGAAATGTCAATAGAGGGCTCATCTTTCTTGCCATCATGTTCTCTAAGCTAGAGAGATTGCTAAAAAGCTAAAAATCTTTAAAGGATATTTAGAAGGGGTTCTAATCACAATAGTTTGAAAATGTCAGAGGCAAGCTAGGTGGGCGGTTGGATATGATTGAACGTCTCTGACTTTGACACATTAAATTTGCATTCCCACTGAAAGCCACAAAAATCCAAGAAATAGCTTAGATCAACCACCTGGCACATTTCCAACCTTATCCCATAGGGTTTGCTCCCCATTAGTCAAAAGTTCAATTATATGTTCTACTCAAGGTCACCGAGGGTTTCTTGGTTGTTTTAGATGCTCATAAGTTAGCTGGACATCCACGATTATAGAAAAGGAAAACCTTATCCCTCTTAGCATACAAGATGTTCTAGAAGAGAAAATCACAACAATGATTTAAGTAATTAGTTGTTGTTAAGTGATACTCCCTTCATCCCAAAATTATTATCCATGGTAGAAATGACACCAACTTTTAGACATATATAATTATTATACTTTAATGACAAATTTCACACTTAATTAATTTATTTCTTTTCACAACTCTTAAATATTTGTGTATTAATGAAGAATAGATTTAAGAATTTAGTTAGCTATTTTTAATACTAACACGTATCTTGGGACAAACAAAATTAAATAAAAATGTACTGTTTTTGAGGGAAGACACAGAGACAGAACACACTAGAAACTCACCCTGTTCTAAAAGAGGAAAGGAGAAATATAATGAAAGAGGGCATCAAATGAACTGCTCAAATTCAAGAAATATGCATTTGAAAGAAGTTCAAATAATTTGCTCCATGCGAAAGTGAAGTAGACAATTAATGTTGGTGATCTGAAGTCAAAACATGATCATCAGTGGAGTGGGAAGCCTTTTAATTGATATAAATATTGTTTTCTTGGTCTTGACAGGTAAATTACTACATATGTCCCGAAAGAACATTACTTTCTATCATCCGTCAGACCAATTACCCTTTTGAATGTAAACCCTAAAACAGAATTTGTCGTCAATCAGAAAATTCTTTTTGCTGTCGACCTAAAAAAGGACAGCTAGTACTTCTCGTAAGGCTAAGACTTCATGTTGTTAATGAAGTTGGAAAAACAACCAACAAAGGATCGAAGTTTCATAAAGGCATTTTATCGAACAGGTTAAACTCATCAACCATCTTGATTCTTGTGTACTGCAAGCGTTAACTCACCATTGAGGACATGAAGGTCAAGCGTGTCAACGTCGAAACCCGCATCAAAATAGTGGTCATACACGTGTCCTGGAGCATCCACGTGGGTCCCAGTGTGAGCCGGCAGTTTCATCTCGGAATTGTTGGCGAGTGATCCGTTCTTCATACTGCCCGGTAGCCAGAGGAACTGTCCAAGGCCGTCGTCCGATTCCCATGAAGGCATGTCAGATCGGTAACGGTGAGTTATGTCGATGATACGACCCTCGTCGTACTCTTCCCTGCGGATAGGGGAGAGATCGTCGAGGTCGCAGGATGTCATGGAGGCGATATGTGGAGATGGGTAAGCATCGTCGGCGACAAAAGAGGCGGCGGCAGCAGAGAACGTGATGAGTGTTGTGAAAAGTATTGCGACTGCCGCATTCAGTAGAACCATTGGGAGAAAAGCTCAAGCAACAACAATGGCGGACAGAGAAAGCGAGAGTGATTCCAATAAGCATTGGCTTCGACGCAGATCATGCGTCATCCATGTCCACTATTGAAACTTGCATACAAACCCTCCAAGAGTATCATAAATACATTCAAATCCCTAATTTATGTTAGGGTTGTAAAAAGCTGAGCCAACTTTTAGTATAAAATTGGAGCAAACACTAAGGTGCCGTTTACCAAACGCTTACCCGGGTAAACGCTTAATAAGTTATTTTACTTTATCGGATGAATATGACAAGGACTAAAAATCTTACCGGGTAAGAGCGAATGCAAGAATCGAGAGTCTTACCGGTAAGTGAGAACGAAGACTCTTACCATGGTTAGCGCTTACCAGGATAAATTGTTGCATACGATGTATTTTAGTGAATAAAATCTTACGGGGTAAGTAAGCGATAGTGTTGAATTTTACCAGTAAGTGCTTACCGGGTACGTGTTTAGGTAAACGGCCCCTAAGTGTAAAATCCCAAACTAAGGTTGTCTCCTAAAAGACAGGATATTTCATCTATTAGATATGTTTTAAAATCGTGAGTTCAGGTGTAGATAAAACGAATAATATCTAATATGATTGTCCAAAATGCTACAAATGGTATCAGAGTCGGGTTCTGGACTGCTATCACCGATGGTACTAGACTCCCAAGGTGGGTGGATAATAAGATCTCACATCAGTTGGGGAGGTGAATAAAGGTTACCTTTTAATGGATTGTATATCTCTATCAAATGCGTTTTAAAATCGTAAGTTCAAGTGTGGACAAAACAGACAATATCTGGTACGGTTGCCTGGATATCAACATAGAAGTTTCCGCTATTTGTTCACGATGCTTTCTTTTCGGGTGATGTTCTCATCCCTATTTCGTTTAGATTGATTGATGAATGTTAATTGGATTTTTGAATGTGTTAAAAATAGAGGATGGTATATTTTAGCTACTATAAATTTCTAGTTTCATAAATCCGACATTATAATATTTTGCAGAGTAAAATACGTAATTACAGACATTCAAATGTTTAACAATTTACAGAAGCAAACAATTTTATTAGTTCTGCTTTCAGACTTTAATACCATCTCTTATATCATTATTAAGTGAAATAAGACTTCAAACTTTAATACCTCTTCAAAACCAAACAACACCTAAATCGTCAATAATATGTATCATTATTATTTTTTTCTATAACAAACCATAAGATTTACGGTACATTCTTTTATCTTTAACTAGTGTGGGAATCATGCGTTGCACGGTAGCATGAGTACTTTGCTTAATGATCCGAAAATTATCTATATAAATACATGTTAGTTGTTAACAGAATCATCAACAAGTAGTATTCAAATAATTCGAAAAAGTTAATAAAATCTAATTAGTAAAATTTTAATACATATATATATATATATATATATATATAGGGAGAAAGAGAGAGAAAATGGTGTTGTATTAAGTTTATGTGACGTTTTTTGATGTCGTAATAAGTTTTTTAGGACACTTTCAAAATATAAAGCATCTCATTATCAACTTTATAGGACATTATTTGAAAAAATGTCCTATAAAAACAAGTGTCCTATAAAAAATTGAGTTTATAGGACAATTTCTCAAAAGTGTCATATAAAGTTGCTAATGCAATACTTTGTATTAAAAATGTCCTTAAAAATTTGTTAAGACGCCCAAAAGCGTCGTATAAACTTATTACAACACCTTTAGATATGACATTTTATATTTTGATTCTATAAATTAAGTCCTATAAAGCGGTCTATTGGGACACTTAGAGATTAGGGGTGTCCTATAAACCCAATTTTGTTGTAGTGAAATTACCTGATAATTATTACAATCGAAGTGTTCTATGTGAAAACCATTAGGATTCCAACTCCCAACTGCTTTTCTCTTGATAAAGTTTCCTACTTTCTGTTTTCGGAAACTGTTCAAGATTTACTTTATTTAAATCAATCCATCCAATTTAAATCATCCAACTAATAGTAATTATAGTCATTGTGTTACTCGTGCCTGCTAGTTCCTTGGTTCAATATCTGTACTTACCGTACGTATACTTGATTTGACACTGTACACTTGTAGTTACATTTAAGGGGGTGTAAACCCGCCTATCAGCAGTGTCGGTTGCTTTAGTGAACTCCGAGAAAAGTATGAGATCTCTTGAGCCTGGTTCGATTTGTACTTGGGTTTCTTCAAAAAAACTAAACCTTTCATTTTGATAAGTTCGAAAATATATGCAAATATTTTTTAAACAATAATTTCTGGTCAATACTTATCTCGGACTAAAGGGTAAAACGATAATTTTAACTCAGTCAACACTTGATACAAAACATTTTGGTAAATAACAGTATCTAGTCAGGACTTACGATATATCTGTTATATCAATCAAACCTTTCATTCGATACAACACTTATCCGAAACAATCATGATAAGTTTATATTTAAACATGTTTTTATAATGAATCTACGTATTGTAATGTTTATATAGCTTATAGAACCCCTTAGTTATTGATTGGTCTTTGATAGGTGCAAAAAGGATGGATTTTAATACAAACAAAACATATATTTTGAAACTGTTACAAGGTCGGGCATAGTTTTCTGAAGGAATATGAGACTGAGAATACTTATGAAATGGGTTCTGGACTAGGCATACGAATTTAAATGGCGTCAAAATGAATCATATTTTCTCAAATGTTGCTTAAAAGAAGCCTAACAGAAGAGGCCCAACAGCAAAAAAAAAAAACCCAACAAAAAAACTCCAGCAACAGCAGAGGCAGTTTTTCATCGAGGGAAGACGTGCGATCGAGGAGGGAGATGTAGGCAGTTTTCTGGTTCGTAAGGGAAGACGACAGCAAGAGGTGCGATCGATTGGAGAAGAGAGCAACAGTTCGTGGTTTTGGATTAGAGAAGCATTGAAGGAGATTCATCAATTTCAAAATTAGGTTAATATCTCTTGTCAATTTCTTAGTTTGTGTTTTCAGTTAGCCATGTGTGGCTAATTTCTTTATAAATTCGACTTTGGATTGCTTAGTATTTGCAAGTTCTATTTTACCAGTTGTTTGAGATGATGTACTACCATCTCACTTTGATTATTCACCTAATTTCTGAACTTAATAGCTTATAAAATTGAATTTCATGCTTTCTGATCAATTGTGTGGAAATCGATCATGGTTATTTTGGTTTCCTAAATCCGTAATTGTTTAGTAAACTAATATTGATGACAAATAACAAATAGGTTTTGTAGAAAATTCCTATCTTTTGTTATGAAATTGGGTGAAACGGAAGATTTAGATTAACCAAGCTCGTGTGTTAATTTATCCGACCCTGGTTCCATTGATTCTTCATGCTAGTATCAATTTGGCTCTTAAGAGCTTATTTGAGGTCAATTTCATATTAAGGTATGAGAGGAGAGCTTGTTCCTCTCAAAAGTTATGTATGTTGAAATTAATTGTTAGAGCTCCTTGACAATTAGAACCGCGTTAATCGAAGTATGTGCCGTCGCCTTATACATCATCAATGTTAACAACTTGTGAATAGAGTTGCATTTATAATCCAAAGTCGAGTTTGTTTTTATTTCAATCGTCTGTAATAAATTTTATTCGCATGTTTAGTCTAATTAATCAAATTCAAACCCCCCCCCCCCTTGTAATTATTTTAAAGCTGTCGCTTTGTATTTGATTTTCTAGACATAGTAAGTTAATCCAAGTCCCTGTGGATTTGACCCGTGAGATGTGCAAACAAATAGATTAATTATTTTAAAGCTGTCGCTTCGTGATTTTTTTTTCTCTTTGCCTCTGGAGAGATGTGCAAACAAATAGAGTATACTAAATACAATATTATTCAAAGTTCCAACACACAAACCCACCCCCCACACATAAAAAAAGCAATAATAAAGCATAAAAGTAACACGGATCTTACGTAAAACCATCTCAACATAAGAGTAAAAATCATGGGATCATCTTTATTATTTTAATTTTAGAGAAATACATGAAACATTTTCATTAAATATGATATGAAACAATTTCATAACCATATATGAAACAAATTCATCAAAAAAATATTATATGAAACAATTTCACAAGATTAAACAATTTCATGAAATATTTTATAAGATTAATTAAATAATGAAATCGACGTATGATGGTGGTTTGTACAGTTTGTACAAATGAAGGTGATTTTTATTTGATCGCTC
>NC_037543.1:5065494-5089415 GCF_001531365.2 Cynara cardunculus var. scolymus
TGTGATACCCATTACCCAATGTATTACCAATTGGGGTACCACCATGTACCACAAAATTTTCACTCGTCTCCTCATTTCCCAATCCATCTTCTCCGGCCACCTTGTGATACCCATTACCCAATGTATTACCAATTGGGGTACCACCATGTACCACAGAATTTTCMCTCGTCTCCTCCTTTCCCAATCCATCTTCTCCGGCCACCTTGTGATACCCATTACCCAATGTATTACCAATTTGGATACCACCATGTACCACAGAATTTTTACCCGTCTCCTCCTTTCTCAATCCATCTTCTCCGRCTACCCCTTCATTGTTGCAGCCACCATCTCCTTATCTCCCTTCTCCCTTTCACCTTCCGCAACACACGCATGCACCCCTGCACCACCGTACGAACTAACACAAACACAGGGACGAGGAAATAGGCAAAGCACACCCGAACCTTCCCCTTCGCACCGCCTCTGTCGTGTCTCGTCTCCGTCGTCTGCCTCGTGAACCACTCCAGGAAGTCCCAGTCAATGCTTTGAAGCCATCAAAGAAACAATCAAAGCAAAACCAAAAAGGGTTGTTGATTTCATAGGGCCAAATCAAAGAAGAGAGATAAGGTTTTCTAATAAAGGAGAAGATGAGATGGTTGTAGAAGATGAAACCGTCGATGAAAAAGTAGATGGGGGTGGTGAGGGTGGCCGGAGAAGAAGTAGACGAAGGAGAAGAGTACCTAAAGCATCTAGGGTTTTATAATTATAACATTACCAATTTACCCTTTATGTTATTTTAGGATATAACATTAATTATTTAAATGATTGGCTCATATTGGTTCTCACAGTTACCACAAACAACTCAGTTCTCATTTGATTAAGCCCCTATATATATATATATATATATCTATATATATGTATATGTAGACTTGGGATCATGTGAGACCAAGGATTTTTCGTGAGATCCGTAAGACCAATTCTTAATCCTTGGATTAGATCTACAATCTAAACATTTATAATCACAAAATTGTCACGAGACTTCTCAATAATCACAAATTGCTACCGTGCAACTTTAGATGATTAGATCATTTGTTTATAAAGTTGATCAATAAACATAAATTGGTCTTACGGGTCTCACACGAACCCAACCCTATATAATATATATATATATATATATATATATATCCATCATACTTTTGGAATAAGTTGTCAGGAAGTATGAAATCAAAGTGAAATTCTCTCTTTCCTCAACAAACCTACAAAAATCTTTTGAACCTTCAAAACAAATCTCCACTAGTTGAAAAATCACTACAAACGCTATTAAAAAACTGGATATCACCGATGAATTTTACTAGCGGAATTTTCATCGGAAAATTACCGACGGGTCCCAAAAAAAAGCCACAAATTCATCATTGATTTTTTAAAAAAATAATAATTTATTTCGATAACTTTCTCGACGCTTGTGACAGTTTTTTACTTATCTATAATTTTAAAAAACCGTCACAAATTCATCAAAAATCCATCGTAAAATTGGTCTAATTTTTTTATTAATATAAATAATTAACATTTTCAACAGGTTTCCCACAAATATTTATTAGCTATTTATTTAATTAAAATCTGTCGAAAAATTATTTAAAAAATGTTTATTTATTTATTTTCTTCTGTAAACTATTTTTTTTTAAAAAAGAAAAAAGTATTTTTAAAATTTCGTACGAGTTTTAATTTTTTATTTAAAAATTTAAATTCAGTTGAAAATCGGTTGAAAAAGTTTTTTAGAAACTGTTTTTTTCTACTAAAAAATATATATATTTTGAAAAGAGAACAAAAAAAATTATTTTAAAAATTTCGACGAATAACCATATTAGGTATCTATATATCTTAGTAGTTTTTATTTTAATTCACATAAATTTTAAATTCCAGGATTTTATATTAATAGGGGTTTTTTTTCCTTGGAACAACTAAATTTCTAACAGATTAACCATAAGGGTGGTGCCTGATTAGTTTGAGCTTGGTTCCAAAGATCAAAAGTATCAGGAGGTTCCAAGTTCAAATCCAAGGAGAAATAAAAATTCTCTTGTAGCCACGGAGGTTCAAACGCGATGACTCCAGGCTATCTGCAAAACAGGTGGTTGTTCTGGGATTAGTCGGCTCGTATAGTGGGCTGGATATCCAGGTTAATAAAAAAAAATTATGACAGATTTTTAGCTAGAAAATCCATCAGTAATTTTTTTAAATCTTTTTATTGAAAATAAATTTTCTGCTGGATTATTTCGAATGGATTTCAATCAGTAATTATTTTAATTTTTTCAAATAAAAAACATTTCATATTTTAAATAAGAAAAAACAATTTTAAAATAAAACTACGAGCAGAAATTCTATCGCAAATTTGTATTTTTAAATACAAACGGTTCTTATTTTGAATAAATTTTAAAAAATTATAAAAATAATTATCGGCGAAATTTCCTTCGAAATCTATTGGTAACACTAAATCATTTTTTAAACCTGGTAATTAGCTCGAGAAAATTAGAAAACATATAAAAAAATCCGACAGATTGCTAACGGTTATATCCGCCGAAAAATACAAATCCACTAGCAAGTGTGTTTAGGGGGAAGGGGGCGTATTTCCCGCTGACTAATCCGTTGGAAATTTGGTTTTTCGACGGATTTCACCATCTGAAAAACCTCATTTTTAAGTAATGGAACCGACGGTACAAATTCTCTCTTTCTTATTTTGTAGTTTTTAATTTGGAGAATCTTCTCTAACATACTATAACAATAAAATACAAGATAAATATATATTGGCCTATTTAAATATTACTCATGTCCCATAAATAAATAAATAAATAAACCCCCACAATTGATCATGATGACGATTCTTTTTTCCAGGTTATGTTGACAGCAATTTTTAATGAGCATTTCATATGAGAAAAGAATATATACAGATTAAAATATGAGACCAGAAAGAAGTGATGTTAATAAAACACGTAACGGGTATGGTTTTTGGTCCTTGTCATATTCATCCGGTAAGATAACGTTATTTGATAAGGGCTTACCCGAGTAATTAGCCTTTGGTAAACCACCCTTTAATAAGCTCTCTCCAAAGAAAGACGCCGTAACCCAACCCACATACATCATGTACCTCACAAATTCCTTCTTTGAGCATCATGATGATGATGATTATGCTTTTTGACTGCCAACTGATGTTCAAGTTGAGACTTACAAAATGAGGCTGCTTGAACAGGAGATGCCTTCATTGGCTACTTTGGTTCGCCACCTTTTTCATCTTGTGAAAGAGCACGGTGAAACAGCCCTTTGGTGGAGTAGGATCATTCACATCTGTTGTAAAATGGAAAGGAGATAATCATAACTTAATCCCAGATTAGATTAGAGACTCCACCAAAGTCAAACATCATGAAATAACATATGAATGGAGTAGAGATGAAGATGATGGTTTTTGAGTTTTGAAGGGTTTGGCTGCTAACTGATCATAAGTGTTACGAGTAAACTCATGCAAGGTGACACTTACTGTTTGAGGCTGCTTGAACAGGATCTGCATTTGTTGACGACTCCGACTCACCACGTGTTTTCTTCTCGTCCCTGGCTTTCTTCTCGGCCCTGGCTTTATTAAAGATCACGGTGAAACCCTCGGCTGATGCAGGATGATCCGGATCCCAAACCCCAAACTTGGGCAATGGCCTACCCATCTCCTCCTGTGTCAGATCACATACAAATTATCCTTAAATTAAACAGCCAACAACAGAAAGTATGATCTCAAGACTCAAGATAATTGACATCAGACAATGAGGACCTTCATACCCTCTACAGATCTTTCCTAGTCCTACATATCCCAAGAGGCCAAGACTACACAAAATTTCATATAGTTATTTAAAGCAGAAACTAATAGAAATTGTCGAATTACCCATTTGCCCACGTCAAGGAGGTTCCCTTTGGAGAGAAGCATTTCTGGTTCCTCTTTGGGTATGTAGATGAGGGGAGGTACTTCAGTTGTTTCAGAGAAGCAGGTCTGGTCCTTATTCATATCTTCATAGTCTATTTGTTGTTGATAAGTCACCTGACGTTCAAGTGCAATCTCAAGCTCTTTCACAACATGAACCATCATCGGCCGTCCTTCAAGAGATTCATGCAAACATAGATATGCAATGTTTGAAAATGTTACCAAAGAAGTTGGATTCATTTGCTGCAACATATCTTGAAAGATAATCTCGTCTAATTTCTTTTCTTTGTAGCTATTTTTCCACAAACGCACTAGGGTCCGACACCGAGAATCGATGAATTCAAAGCATAATCTCCCACATAATACTTCAAATAACACCACGCCAAATGAGTATACGTCGGACTCTTTCGTTAGCAAACCCATCTCCAGATACATTGGATCTAGGTACCCGAGGGTACCTACCATATTAGAGATAACAATTGTGTGAGGCTGATTAGCAGGGCTTATTCTTGACAGCCCGAGATCAGAAACTTTAGCATTCCAATTCTCATCCAGTAGGATGTTGGAGCTTTTGATATCACGATGCAAAACTCTCTGTTGTGTCCCCTTGGGATCATGAAGATAGCTTAGTCCCCTTGCAGCACCAAGGCATATCCTAAGACGTTGCATCCATGTGAGAGCAGGGTCACTTAAATGGCGATCGAGGCTTCCACGAGATGCATACTCGTACACAAGGATCTTCTCACCACCCTCGTCACAATATCCTAGGAGAGATACGAGATTTTCATGTGTGTAACGGGAAAGCATCGTGATCTCTTTCCAGAACTCTGAGTTTCCTTGCCCAAGAGTGCTATCTAGACGCTTAAAAGCAGCCATACTTTTCCCTTTATAGTGAGAGATTGTTCCTTTGTACACCTTCCCGAATCCACCTCTTCCGATTAAGTTGTCGTCACCAAAGTTGTTGGTGGCTGATTTGATTTCTTCGAGTTGGATTACAAGATGTTTGAACTCATTGAAGAAGATGGCCATGATCAAATGATAATGAAAAAACTGAAATGAAAGTGTTCCAAGCAATTTCAAGTGCAGAAGTAGAAAGGAGATGGTAATGATAATGCAGATGATGAAGAGCAGGAACTACACATTTATTGTATTATTAGGACTCAGGTGAGATGTCTTGAATTACATCACTTCCTTTTGCCCCACATCAACACATATAATAATAATAATAATATAACTTAACCAAATATAGTATCTAAATCAATATCTACTTTTAAAAGCTATATGAAGAACATATGCCAGCTAAAAAGATGACAAGAAGACAAATTCACATCACATCACTCAAGAACAAAAGTTCTACACAATACAAAGCAATCTTATCTTCCACTACTCAAAGAACAATAAAGTGGAGCTAAAGATTAACAATTGCATGATACCCACAACAGTAAAGTCACCCACCTTATCCCACTTAGCATACTGGCCTATGTTCTAAAAAGGGAAAGAAGAAATATAATGAAAGAGATGCCTTTTTGACTTCAAATGATCTCTTCAAATTCAAGAAAAAAGTGCAAGCAAATCACAAACAACACAACAATTTAACGTGGTTAATCGTGAGAGACGGAGTTTTTATATTGATGATCAATGGAGGAACGATAACAGAAAGGGTTATGACGGGTGTCGAGTCCGGCAAATAATAAAATTTATGAAAATAAGCCTATTATCTCTTATACACACTTGTGATAGCGATAAGTAGGGTCGTCTCCTCAGGGACTCGGTGTTAACCGTAAGTCCAAGACGTAACCGCGTGCAAATTCATTGACATTAAAACAATATATAAAAAGGGGGGGGGGTTGGTTGGAAGATTTATACATAGCCTAAAAATGCAAAATAAATTGAGAACTTAAACAATAATGAATAAATTCTAGTGATGAGTATAACTAGTTCTTTATCAAATCATGTATCATTGACTTGTATAAAAACAATTTTTTAATAGATTTTAGACCGGTCGTGAGTGTCGACACGCGCCAAACACTCCGCTTGTCTTTATAATTAAACTAACACGAGAAGCTCGATAGATTAGTTCCTAATTGATTAAGTTGATTCYAGTCACGGACGTAAAATTCAACCTACCAATCGCCTTACGCAATAAACAAGCACCAATCCTAACTAATGAACGGACGCCCGAACATTTAAGCTAGATTACACAGTCCTATAATGCAACCCAATGAACTTGATTGTCTATTAATGCACTATTTGCTACCAAGTGGAAATTAAAAACAATTACGGATTCCTAATCACAACTAGAAATTCAAATTTAGGCTAAAGGATTCAAAGGATCCTTCTCAAAACCAAAATCCCAAAAATAAAAGAACGGTTTTGAACAAGAATTGTGCAAATAAAATTCAATTAAGGCTCAATGTTAAACAAGTCTCAACAAAGTTCAATGCAAACTAATTATAATCTCATCACTAGAATCAAAAAATTAGCAACCCATAATTTTAATCCGAAACAGAAATTAAACTTACGGATGGTAGAAAATTGTAGAGTATCGAGAACACTAAGTTGAGAAATCAAAATTCATTTCTAAAATCTGGAAATGGATTTCATTTTGCTTACAACATCTTGATTCCTCCCTCTTGATTCTCCTACTTCTCCTCTCGATCGTTACCTGCGGTCCTCTTCTTCTTTTGCTGTCCAATAGAACAGCTTGCTGCTACCTCGATGACAGCCCCTCTCGATCCCTTTCTTCAATTGACAGCCCCTCTCGCCTGCTTCCTAATCGAACAGCTTCTTCAATCTCTGTCTCGAGCCACAGGTTCTCTGTTTGCCTCTCTCGGTCGACTGCTTCCTCTCGATTGACAGCCCCTTTGCTGTCAATCGATCGACAGCCCCCAATTCTATCGACTCCCCCCTTCTCTCCCAATCGAACATCCCTTAAACACACCTCCATCTCTTGTCGCTGCCCACGATCTCCCGTCTCTACCTCGATCGACGCCCACGTTGCTGCTGCTGCTCACGTCTCTCTCTCTCTCTCTCTCTCGCTGCTTCTCTCACTGCACGATTTCTGATTTGGGCCTGCTGTTTCCTCCTTCTTGCTGCTGTTTCTTTTGGGCTGCTTGTTATGGGCAGCCAATTTGGGCTATTGTTTGGGCTTCAGTGGGACTGTTTGGATGCAAGGAACCAAAAACAAACAATCAATCTTTTTTTTCTTTCTTTTCCCAACTGAAATAGTCTCATAGGATTAAATATCAATTTAATTAAAAATGGATATTTTTAGGCATCTAATTGACATTAATCTCAAGGTACTTTGACGTAAAAAATGTATAAATTTGGGCTTATCAGGTTACCTTTAATAAAGATCCTACCACACAGGCACACAAGGTGAAACCCTTCTATTTTGCACCAAGTTTTCTGCTCAAAATTGCTTAGGAAAGAAGTAATGTCAAGAACATCCTAACCCTACCCAAAAGAGGGTTTAAAACTGCCTCCACGCGACTTCATATGCAATCCTATATAGGTTGCATAAGTCCCCGTAACTAGAATTGCCGCGAACCAAGCCTCTTCTTGCATCAAAATCGCAGCAAGAACAGACAAGGGCAGAAAGTGATGCTACTTGGCCACGACTTCAACTTCGCATGATTTGCTGGCTTGGTGTGGGTGTGTGGCTATATCACCAGAATTCAACAATTTACAATTAAACCTTGCCTGATTAGAAATACGAGAATCTATATGGGTTCGAGTTCAATGCCTTACACAATAATCCCAGAAAGTGGATTTAAAAAGGAAAGGGTCAAGTCAAGATGCTCCTCCAAAGAAACTTAGTACCAAGTTCGAAATTCCCATACTTGAACTTCCATCCAACCATCGTTTTTCACTTGTGGAAGGCCTTCCAATTTGGGTCTAATCAATGTGTTGTGGGTGTTTTGATCATCCTTTGGTCCAATGATGGGGGTTTGAGGGAAATATAAATAAATACACCTCAAACGGTAAGGCATTGCATTTTCCCTCGATAGGAGCCTCAAATCTTGAGTGGTTTTCTAGTACTTTGTAAACCTTGTTAGTTTTACAACAAATTGGTATCAGAGCCATAAATGTATGGCTTCAAGTTCTGTCAATCGTCTGCAATTGCAGACTCAGTTACCCAAGTTAAATGGAAAAAATTACTACCCCTGGAGTATTCAAATGAAAGTCTTGTTTGAGTCACAAGATTTATGGAGGGTTATTGAAGAGCGGGTTAAAGAACCAGAAAACCCCACGGCCCTTACAGCACAAGAAACGAATACTCTAAATGAAGTAAAGAAGCAGGACAAGAAGACCTTGTTCTTGATCTACCAAGCAGTAGATGAAAACATATTTGAAAGGATCTCATCTTCGGACTCTTCTAAGGAGGCCTGGGATATGTTGTACAAATCAATGTGTGAATTTGATAACTTAAAGATGAAGGAAACCGAGACCATAGAAGAGTATTACACTAGAGTAAGATCACGTCTTTACCTCCCTAGATTTTGCAAATAACATGTAATTCTTTGTTTTTCAATAAACATACAAAATTAAAAATTGGAAATATGTTGTGTTTGTATTCAACCCTCGTTCTACAAACACAATCAGTGTAATGTACCATTACAGGACCAACAATGTTCAACCCCCCATAAAAAAACAATAATTCTTGCACGAAACCCCCCTCAAGACAAGAGTAAAAACCATGGGATCATTTAGGCCACTTAAAGTCCAACTACCAATATGAAATCAATAAGAAGTCTTATCTAGATAAAACTAGAGGCACTCAGTATCCATCGTACTCTTGAAACAAATCATCAAAGTATGAAATCAAACTAAATCAAAGACCGAATGAATATCACCCAATTTTTTTCTTCTTTCTAGCAGCAAACCTACAATCTCTAGACCACCAAAACAGATCTCCACTTGAAAATATAAATACAGATGATGTGAAGCCACTGTCTAAAAATCACTCACTACAACAAAATTGGATTTGTAGGACACCTTCAATCTCTAAGCGTTCCAATAGACTGTTTTATAAGACTTAATTTGTAGGACAAAAATATAAAGCGTCCTATCTAAATGTGTTGTAATAAGTTTATATGACACTTTTAGGCGTCTTAACAAGTTTTTTAGGACATTTTTAATACAAAGTATCGCATTAACAACTTTATAGGACACTTTTGAGAAAATATCCTATAAACTCATATGTTTATAGGACACTTGTTTTTTATAAGAGAGTTTTTCGAATAGTATCCTATAAAGTTGCTAATGAGACGTTTATACTAAAAATATCCTAGAAAACTTATTACAACGCCTTTAGATAGGACATTTTATTTTTTTGGTCCTATAAATTAAGTCCTATAAAGAGGTCTATTAGAACGCTTAAAATTTGCGAGTATCTTATAAACCCAATTTTGTTGTAGTAACTACAATGCAACGGTTACATATGCTTTGTCAAAAATTGCAGCCATAGTTTTTTTCTTTTCTCTCTCTTTCTTTTGTATTTTGTGGACTGTCTTCTATCACATATTAAAAACAATAAAATACAAGATAAATATATATCTTGTATTGGGCCTATCTAAGGGGTCATTTTATCCGACTGCTTACCCGGTAAGCGCTTATTGATAGGAGTCAATATTATGATTTATTTTGATGCGTAAGATTTTAGTATATTAAAACTTATCGAATGCAACAATTTAGTGGGTAAGCGCTTACCTGGGTAAGAGTCGTCATCCTCACTTACCGGGTAAGACTTGACGACTCTTCATCATTCTCATCGCTCTTACCCGGTAAGATTTCTTGACCCTTCTCATGTTCATCCGATGAGGAAATTTATCCGGTAAGTACTTACCAAGTATGTGTTTAGTAAACGAACCCTAAATATTAGTCCATGCTAGAAATGGATAAACCCAACAGTTGGTAGATGCTAACATTAATTCTTTTTTCTGGTTTACGTTGACAACAAATTTGGATGAGCATTTCATATGAGAAAATAATGTATACAGATTCAAAACATGAGAACAGAATTTGAGCATGTAATAAAATATGTAACTGAAAGAAGTCCACGTTACAAGATGTCAATAGAAAAGTAACCCCTCTCCAATGGAAGGAGTAACCTTTTTGCAACCCAATCCACACACAACATGTATATCACAAATTCCTTTGAGCATGATGATGATGATGATGATGACGATGACGACTTTTGACTGCTAATATTCAAGGTAAGACTTAAAAAATGAGGTTGGTTGAACAGGATATGCATTCAATGGCTACTCCTGCTCGCCACCTTTTTCTTTTTGCCCGTGGCTTTATTGAAGAGCATGGTGAAAAAACCCTTAGGTGGAGTAGGATCATTCTCTTCTGTAAAACAAAAAGAGGATATTGAGGCATAAAATAACATAAGAATGGAGAAGAGATGTAGATGTTGGTTTTTGAGTTTTGAAGGGTTTGGCTGCTACCTGATCATAAGTATATATTTAGGAGTAAACTCATGCAAGGTGACACTTACTGTTTGAGGCTGCTTGAACAGGATCTGCACTCGTTGACGACTCCGACTCACCATATGTTTTCTTCTCGGCCCTGGCTTTATTAAAGATCACGGTGAAACCCTTGTCTGAAGCAGGATAACCCAGATCCCATTCCCCAAACTTGGGCAATGGACCCATCTCCTTCTGGGTCAGATCACTCCTGCTCGCCACCTTTTTCTTTTTGCCCGTGGCTTTATTGAAGAGCATGGTGAAAAAACCCTTAGGTGGAGTAGGATCATTCTCTTCTTCTGTAAAACAAAAGGAGGATATTGAGGCATAAAATAACATAAGAATGGAGTAGAGATGTAGATGATGGTTTTTGAGTTTTGAAGGGTTTTGGCTGCTACCTGATCATAAGTATATATTTAGGAGTAAACTCATGCAAGGTGACACTTACTGTTTGAGGCTGCTTGAATAGGATCTGCACTCGTTGACGACTCCGACTCACCATATGTTTTCTTCTCGGCCCTGGCTTCATTAAAGATCACGGCGAAACCCTCGCCTGAAGCAGGATAACCCATATCCCATTCCCCAAACTTGGGCAATGGACCCATCTCCTTCTGTGTCAGATCACATACAAATCATCCTTAAATTAAATGGCCAACAACAGAAAGTATGATTTCCAGACTCAAGATAATTGACATCAGATAATGAGGACCTTCATACCCTCTACAGATCTTTCATAGTCCTACACATCCCAAGAGGCCAAGACTACATAAAATTTCATATAGTTATTTAAAGCAACAATTTATAGAAATTGTCTAATTACCCGTTTGCTCACGTCAAGGAGGTTCCCTTTGGAGAGAAGCATTTTGGGTTCCTCTTTGGGTATGTAGATGGGTACTTCAGTTCTTCCGGAGAAGCTGTTCTGGTCCCTATTCATATCTTCATAGTCTATTTGTTGTTCATAAGTCACCTGACGTTCAAGTGCAATCTCAAGTTCTTTCACAACATGAGCAGTCATTGGCCGTCCTTCAAGAGATTCATGCAAACATAGATATGCAATGTCTGAAAATGTTTCCAAAGAACTTGGATCCATTTGCTGCAACATATCTTGAAAGATAATCTCTTCTAATTTCTTCTCTTTGTAGCTATCTTTCCACGTATGTACTAGAGTCTGGTATCGAGAATTGCTAAATTCATAGCATAATCTCCCACATAATACTTCAAATAACACCACACCAAAAGAGTATACATCAGACTCTTTCGTTAGCAAACCCATACGCAGATACAGCGGATCTAGGTACCCAAGGGTACCTACCATATTAGAGATAACAATTGTGTGCTGCTGATTAGCAGGGCTTATTCTTGATAGCCCGAGATCAGAAACTTTAGCATTCCAATTCTTATCCAATAGGATGTTGGAGCTTTTGATATCGCGATGCAGAACTCTCTGTTGTGTCCCCTTGGGATCATGAAGATAGCTTAGTCCCCTTGCAGCACCAAGGCATATCCTAAGACGTTGCATCCATGTGAGAGCAGGGTCACTTAAATGGCGATCGAGGCTTCCACGAGATGCATACTCGTACACAAGGATCTTCTCACCACCCTCGTCGCAATATCCTAGGAGAGATACGAGATTTTCATGTGTGTAACGGGAAAGCATCATGATCTCTTTCCAGAACTCAGAGTTTCCTTGCCCAAGAGTGCTATCTAGACGCTTAAAAGCAGCCATGCTTTTCCCTTTATAGTGAGAGATTGTTCCTTTGTACACCTTCCCGAATCCACCTCTTCCGATTAAGTTGTTGTCACCAAAGTTGTCGGTGGCTGATTTGATTTCTTCCAGTTGGATTACAAGATGTTTGAACTCACTGAAGAAGATGTCCATGATTTGTTGATCAAATGACAATGAGAAAACTGAAATGAAGTGTTGCAAGCAATTTCAAGTGCAGAAGTAGAAAGGAGATGGTAATGATAATGCAGATAATGAAGACCAGGAACTACACATTTATTGTATTATTAGGACTATTATTTGTAAGGAAAAGTAAAATCCCAAGTGCCAGCTAAAAAGATGACAAGAAGACAAATTCACATCACATCACTAAAGAACAAAAGTTCTACATAATACAAAGCAATCTTCTCTTCCACTACTCAAAGAACAATAACGTGGAGCTAAAGATTAACAAGTGCATGATACCAACAACAGTAAAGTCACTTAGCATACTGGCCTATGTTCTAAAAAGGGAAAGGAGAAATATAATGAAAGAGATGCCTTTTTGACTTCAAATGAACTCTTTATGTTTCTCAACATCATTACAATTTATGGACTAGCAGTTTTCCCACTTAGCATACTAGCCTATGTTCTAAAAAGGGAAAGGAGAAATATAATGAAAGAGATGCCTTTTTGACTTCAAAATGAACTCTTTATGTTTCTCAACATCATTACAATCTATGGATCTAGCAATTTCTACACTAAGAAAAAACTTTAAGGAACCAAGGTCTTTGAGTTTGAAAGCACTGCTTAATTGTGATTTAATCTGTCGAATATTAGAGTTAGAAGCACTAGTGATAATGATATCGTCAACGTAGACCGATGACGCAAGCAACAAAACTGCTACCATTACCTTTATGGTGTGTTTGGTGTCCAGACAAGACAGGACAGGACAAGACGTGATAGAATAGAACAGAACAAAACATGACAAGACAGTTCAACGTTTGGTAAGATAAACTGGACACAATAGAACAAGCTAGTAGAATGACCAATTTATCCCTAATGAGTTGTTTATTTTAATTAATTTATGTAATTTATTAAATTATAATAGAACAATTATTTTTTATAACAAAATATATCATTTGAAAGTTTTCATCAAAACAATTAAAATGACACCAACAAAAAGTTAATGTAGTTTCCAATTTTTATTTTTATCGTTTTTCTACGTTATTTTTTATTATTAATATATAATAAATTACATGAATTAAATAAAAACCGTATAAAAATAATATTTTGAGAACAGTAAAATGAAAGTTTAAGAAACATAAAATAAAATAAATAAAATTTAAAGAATGAATAAAATGAAAAAAAGAGACGTACTTGACGTTTTAGAAGATAATTAAGTTTTATTTTGAGGTTATATGGGTAAAATATAAGTTTGTTTCACCTTATTCAACCCTGTTTCATGGGGTAAGGGTAGAACAGGTCTGTCCCACTTTGTTCTACTATGTTCATGTATGTTCCACATAAAAATCATGCCAAACATGAGACACAGGACCTCTGTCCTGTTCTGTCCTGTCTAGTGTACAAAATGCACCCTTATATAACAGGGAATAATCAGCATAAGATTGCGTAAAACCAGCAACAATCATAAATTGTGACAACTTGGTGTTCCATTGCTGAGAGGCTTGCTTTAAGGTCATCCAAAGACTTATGTAATCGACAAACTAGTTTTCTACCATTTGGAACCTCCATCTTAATCTCATAACCATAAGGGATATCCATGAAAATTTCCTCATATAAATCTCCCTTCCGAAAAGCGTTATTAACATCCAATTGAATCAATGGCCAAGATTTACTTGCCGTAACGGCTAATTAATAAGGTTTTCATGGTTACCATCCTAGCAACACAAGAGAAAACGTATCAACAAAATCCATGCATGCCTTCTTGTTGATGAAAGCATTTTGCAACCAAACGAGCCTTATGACACTCGATAGTGCCATCATTCCCATATTTCAATTTGTATATCCATCGACAACCACTAGATCTTTTATTTTCGGTAACGGAACAATAGCCCATGTTCGATTTGCTTCCATAGCGGGTTTACGCCATTCGAAATGTTGAACTGCTTACTCAAATGTTATTGGTTCACAAATGGCTATGACAAAGGCCTTATAAGATGAAGATAGAGGATCATATGTAACTGTGATTCTCAGTTGGATATTTGGTGGAATTTGGGATGACTTGATGTTGAATAAGATTACCGTGATATGAGGGCAATTGCCTTTGCCGAGAAGACTTACATAATGGCTGTGAAATTAAGGATTAAGATAGCTGGTTGAACATCACTATGTTAAAAAGAATTGGAATCTGTATGTTTGTTTCACATAATGTAGCTTTAGAATTGAAATGAAATATTGGTAAACGACCAAAATGCTCTTTTTGAAAATTTTAATTTTTTTTTTTAAAACTAAAAGTGTTTTTATAAAATAACTATTTAATATGTAAAACAATATAAAATATACAACGCAAATATAACCATAAGCCAAACGAAGTTATTAAATTGATGGTGTTTGGCGTTGGTTCAAATTGGTGGTGGTCCGCAGTTGTTCAGACGGCGGTGGTCGGCAGTGGTTCAGAACGATGGTGGTTTACAATGATTTAGATGTAGGTGGTTAATGGTAGTTCAGATTGGTGGTGGTGGCGGTTAAGGGTACTCATGGGTTGGGTTGGGTTGATCGGGTTGAAGACATTTGAACAACTCAACCCAATGCTTGCGGTTTGAAAAATCTTAACCCAACCCAACACAAACCGTACAGGTTGGTCGGGTTGGAGGTTCAGGTTTGAATCCAGAGAGGAATAAAAAACCTCTTGTGACACGGATGTTCAAATGCGGTGATTTCAGGATACCTGGTCATCTTGAGATTAGTTGACTCGCATAACAGGTTGGATATACAGGATAATCAAAAAGAAAGAAAAGAAAAGAAAAGAAGGAGAAATATTTAACGACAAAGATGCCATTTTTTACTACAAAATGAAATCTTAAAATTCAAGAAATTATATGAAAAAGAAAAAGGTTCAAAAAATTAAAGGATCCCTGTCAAAGTGATGTAGACAATTCATCTTGGGACCCTACCAACTGATTTCCTAAGAATGGGCAAACTTTTAGTCTGAGGTAAATGTTTTTTTTTTATTAATTTGGATATTCAACTCGTTATGTGAGTCGATTAATTTCGGGACGATCACTTGTTTTGCAGATAGTCCGGAGTCATCGTATATGAATCTTTGTGGCCACAAGGAGATTTGTATTCCTTCTTGGATTTGAACTTGGGACCTCCAAGTACTTTTGACCTTTGGAACCAAACTCAAACCAATCAGGCACCACCCTTGTGGTATTCGAGGTTAATGTTTTTTCTTGGTCTTGATAGGTTACCAAATTAAAATTACTCCATATGTTGCAAAGAACTATACTTCATTTGATTATGAAAACTCCTACATCCAGTTGTTCACCATGAATTACCTCCTTCATCTTCCTAACACCAGGAACCACATTGTCATTGGAGAAATCCATAGCGAATTGTCCTATAAACTCATTAGCAACTTTATAGGACATTTTTGAGAAATTGTCCTATAAACTCAATTTTTTATAGGACACTTGTTTTTATAGTACATTTTTTCAAATAGTGTCATAAAAAGTTGATAATGGAACGCTTTACATTAAAAGTGTCCTAAAAAACTCATTACGACATCAAAAAAACGTTATATAAACTTAATACAACACCATTAGATATGACACTTTATTTTTTTTGGTCCTATAAACTAAGTCCTATAAAGTGGTCTATTAGGACGCTTACAATTTGAGAGTGTCCTATAAACCCGATTTTGTTGTAGTGAGGTTTCTATGACTGGACCAAGATTAGATGAAGACCCTTTTAAGCTAGTTGAAAGGCAAAAGCTTTTGCCGATGCTGTTATAGTGGTGCCCGTGATGAGCTCACGACCTGTAGTAATTGAGGCTCTTACGTCGTCGAGGAAAGTAATGAAAACCGATCTCAGCTAGGAGAGTGTGAAGGAGATTTGAAATAGAAAGAAACCCAAGTAAAGAAAAGAAGATGAGCCATGAACTTGACGGGGGCAATGCGGCTGGCCGACTGGTGGAGAGGGATGGATGGGCTGGGGGCACGACTTAGAGAGATACATTTTTTCCTTTTTCGCATCAAAATTCACTGGGGGGACTTCCCTCAAGTACAACAAAATCGGGTTTATAAGACACTCATAATTTCTAAGCGTTCTAATAGATCTCTTTATAGGACTTAGTTTATAGGATCAAAAAAATAAAGTGTCCTATCTAAAGACGTTGTAATAAGTTTATATGATGTTTTTTGACGTCGTAATAAGTTTTTTAGGACACTTTTAATATAAAGCGTTCCATTAGCAACTTTATAGAACACTATTTCAAAAACTGTCCTATAAAAACAAGTGTCCTATAAAAAATTGAGTTTATAGGACACTTTCTCAAAAGTGTCATATAAAGTTGTTAATGCGACACTTTGTACTAAAAATGTTTTAAAAAACTTGTTAAGACGTCCAAAAGCGTCATATAAACTTATTACAACGCCTTTAGATAGAACGCTTTATATTTTGGTCTTATAAATTAATTTCTATAAAACGGTCTATTGGGACACTTAAAAATTGAAGGTGTCCTATAAAGCCAATTTTGTTGTAGTGTCCTTTCACAATGTCCATGCTATACATTTTTTTCTAGAACATGCATATAAAATAACACCTAAATTGAAGCTGAAAACTATATCTTTTTAACAAAGGTGGGACCAGGGTTTTCATACAAAGTGAACAACATTTACCAACTCTGTCAGTATAGACTTACGTCAAAGCTTTAGTTGCAAAAACTATATAACAGCTTCGAGTAATACAATAAAACGACACCCTTCAGGAACAATTTTTTCCGTACGATAAAACCATGAAGTGGTGGCCTGTACCACTCTATGCATCCACGTATATTAGGTCTGCTCCTGATTTTGACCTTAATTTGATGGAATAGTCTATGATTATTTTCAAACATGACTTTTGTTTCTTTTAATACATTGTATTTAATTATATTTTAAATACTTTTCGAGTTCAAGCTTTTAATGAACTAATTGAGCAAGAATCGATAACGGAATTTATCAATATCGAGTTCTAGCCCATGTACATGATACATGTACATTATGCATTCATATATATGACTAGCTATACGCACAAACATAGACGTCATACATAAAACCCAATATGACCCAAAACGCTATAGATAAAACCCAATATTACCTGGTACCAACATGTAAAACTGCATGTTAAGACATAAAAACTCAATAAGACCCATTATAACTCGTTAAAATGAATCAGAATCCATTATAACATACCAAGGCCCAATAGAACCCATCAAGGTCTAATAGAATCATTACGACCGATCAAGGCTCGTTAGAAACCATTACAACCCATCAAGTCCGATTATAATCCATTGATACCCATCAAGGACAATTACTAGTTACTACTCATCATAACCTATATTAAGAAATTAAAAAAAATGTTGCAGGTAATTATCGGCAACATATACCACATACCGAAAGATTTCGCTAAAAACAGTTGAATGAAAAATAAAGTAGATTTAAATAAACCGTGTCGGTCACCTATTCAATTTACTGACGAATTAACAAGGGTTTTCTAACTTTTTTCAATCGGGTATCGAGGGAAATGTGACCCATTGCTAAGTTTTCGCTGATTGGTTGATGATTTTGGTTCATTAGTGACGAATTACTCACAAAAAGTTTGTTGATGATCCCTCGTTAGACCGTCACTATTACTTTAGTAAATAAATGTGTCGGTCTTCCCTCGATTATCCATCAGTAATTACCGACATATATGATGTGTCAGGAATATCCATTGGTGTACCTTTATATGTTTTTTCTAATAACGTCACTTTTGTGATTTAAAACTCTCAATTCTAAGAAAGCTAATCCTCATAATCGTTTCTCTCCAATTTTCGTGATTAATCTAGCCTAAAACCCCATGCATATTTATACAACAAAACCTAAAGAATTCTAACACAAATCAAATATCAAAATCATGGTTTTTTGAGTTCATCACATGGTAAAACCGGTTTAAAAGCGTGGAAGAGGATCGGGACTCCTTCGTTACGTTTACAATTAATCGTCGTATGATTTGCAAGAAAAGAATCTAATAAGGTCTGAATTGAATGCCTTGCACAATAAGCCCATCAAGCGAACTTGGAAAGTAAACGGTCAAGTCGACATGCCTCCAATCATAATGAGTTCGAAAATCCCATACTTTAACTTCCATCCAACCATCGATCCTTTGTTGTGGAAGGTCTCTCATTGTGGGTATATTCAATGGGCTGTTGGTGTTCTGATCAACCTTTGGTCTAATAACGGGGGTCTGACGACAAAGTAAATATATCATCCAGAAAACAGTCGGAGAACGATTATCCCTCACTTTCACAGGAGCCTCAAATTTCGAGTGGTTTTCCAGTAATTTGTAAACAAGGTAACTAGCGTATTTTGTTTGAGGCGACCACGTCTTAAATTTGTTTTCGTACGTAATACGGATTTCCTTGAGCGGATTAAAAGCCACTTCTCCAAATCTGCAAATGTAACATATTGCATGTTATAGAAATGTTTGGAGATGATACTCATACAAAATGAATTGAAAAGTTGCAAGCATTTCATGTACTTTAAGTCATCTTAATATATAGTTACAACATTATGATTAAAGTGTGGGGATGTTGCATGTGAAGGGCTAAATTTTTCGAATTTTTGACTTGTTTTTGTGCAATATTTCGATAATGCACACGGGTTGATCATATTGCAAAACTGAGACATGCTGAAAGGAAACAAACTGGGATATATATAGAGAAAGAACCTTGATTCGGGTCGAGACTGCCATGCCCATTCTGAATCTACCAAAGCCGCTCTTGCCGGTAGCATATAACATTTCTTCCCATTTTTGGCAAGCGAAAACCACTGTCAATCGTTAAATATACAAGTACTTTAATGGCGATTCTGGATTTGCTTCCGTTTGAATGGTCGAACCATATTCATAGGCTCCACAATAGTTATATATGAGATATTAGTGATGGAATGATACTAAAGAAGGATTAGAAAATGGCAGGATGGAATGATACTAAAGAAGGATTAGAAAATGGCAGGAACTAATGAATCATTGGTATCAACTTTACCTCTCCACCGTTATTGATTAAGAAACCTTCGCGAAGAAGAAAGTAGAGTTCCTTTTTCGTTGTCCATTGCACGGCATCCTTTGACGATGTGATTATTTCTTCGTAGTCGTTTGGCAGTTTTTGTTCCCAATATATGTCTGAATCTGATATTGGTTGCATATCGACCTTCTCGTCCTCTAACGCCTCATGTTCCACCTATAACGTTATCGAGTTATTGGACTAAGATTTGACTATAGAAGAAAGTAGCATGTTTTCCAAAAACTTGGTGAGCCATATGGGTTTTCTTACTCTGAAAATGTTTTTGTGGCTTAACTAGAAAGTTCGAAACACTAAAAATGTTTCCTTACCGAAGTCGCTATTACTTTCTCTAGGGGCCGAAACTCGATGCCTTCTACTACGAGGGTGTCAGAAGTATGATGGCATCCAAATTGCATTTTCAGGTCAAATTTTCTTCTGTAACTAGTAAACCGATACAATTCAGCCGTCAGCCATCCATCTTCTCTTGGATAAGCAACATACGAAGTCGATCTATCTTTCTCCCCTTCCAATGTGTATTCGAGGTATAAACAAGTGGATTCGCTGAAGGTGTTATCATTAGACTTGAATTTAAACACAATGTTTACTGTGTATGTGACACTTGGGGACAAAAATTGAGCTCTGACATGTGCTTTGAGTCCCCGGATTTTTTATTTAAGGCCGACCACTGCAAATCTGCACGAAGAAGCAGTAAGAGAAATACATTGCAAAATACTTGTAGAACCTAGAAAGAAAGTGGAGAGGAGGAGGACAAGTCACCTCGAATTATAAGTAGACGAAAGTTTATCATGGAGAGGTAAGTTTCTGATTGATTCAGCTGCAGATATCATTTCAATATGTTCTCCTTTCTTATTTAAAGAAAACCAGTGTCCATTAAAAAGGATCCCCTTGGAGAGCAGCATGTTGAGTTCCTCTTTGGATGTGTAGATGAGAGGAGGGATTAACGTCTTAATCATCTCTTCATAGGCCAATGGTTCTTCGGAGTCCACCGGTTTTTCATAGGTCTCCTGAGATTCAAGTGCAATCTCCAGTTCTTTCACAATATGAGCCGTCATTGGCCGTCCTTCAAGAGATTCATGCAAACACAGATATGCAATGTCTGAAAATGTTTCCAAAGAACTTGGATCCATTTGCTGCAACATATCTTGAAAAATGATCTCGTCTAATTTCTTCTCTTTGTAGCTGTTTTTCCACAAACGCACTAGAGTCCGCCATTGAGAATCAATGAATTCAAAGCATAATCTCCCACATAATACTTCAAATAATACCACGCCAAAAGAGTATACGTTGGACTCTTTCGTTAGCAAACCCATCTCCAGATACAGCGGATCTAGGTACCCAGGGGTACCTACCCCATTAGAGATAACAATTGTGTGAGGCTGATTAGCAGGGCTTATTCTTGATAGCCCGACATCAGAAACTTTAGCATTCCAATTCTATCGTGATGCAGAACTCTCTGTTGACCGAGACATTTGTTGGAATTAACGTGTTGAATCGTCTAAGATTATTTTATAATGTCAATATATATTTTTAAAATTTATATTTGACCCACGGATTTCTAATTGATTACGAAAAAATCAAAAATATCAACTTTGTGGACAGATCCGCCACTGATTTAAAAAAAAAAAAATTTCGATTAGATTTCGGATGAATAATTTATTTTCTTATTATTTAATAGAGTCCGTCACAAATTAATCCCATTTTTTAGAAAAATTTAATTATTGTTAAATAACTAAATTTTTTTGACGAATTTTCGATTGATTTTTATTAATTAAGTAATCAATTGAAATCCGTCGAAAATATTAAAAATGTTTCTGTTTGTTTTTCTTTACAACCCATTTTCTGGAAGGAATGTTTTAAAAAAAGATTATATAATTTTTTCCGACGGATTTTCGACGGAATCTTTGATTTGCCGGAAAATATTAAAATATTCTTTTTTTAAGTATATAATATTTATATACGGTTAATAAAACAAATAAACTCACACACCCTACTAACATTTTGTGAGTTTTGAACCATTGACATCTTAGAAGGTGAATGACTCGAATACCATTAGGTCAAAGATCTTTTGGTAAAAAAAAACTATTTTATGGAAGAAAAAAATATTAAAGAAATATATTCTATAATTTTTCCGATGGATTTTCATGGAATCCGGATCCGACGGAAAAATGTTAATAAAAAGTATTTTTTCCTTTAAAAACCATTTTCCAGAATAAAAATTAAAAGAAAGAGTAAATTATGGATTTGGTCCCTATGGTTTGCTGATTTTTATGGAAATGGTCCCTACGCATCATTTATTATGGATTTGGTGCCTGTTTTTTTTTTTGACCGGCAACAAAGACGAGATAGCATAGAAACTAGCAAGACGCTAGCAAAAGAGAGTACAGGTTAAAAACAAGACATGGGAGAATTACACCACTCTATCCAACTAGTCGCCATAACAACTTTCGGCACCCTGTTTTTAAACCAGAAAAAAGAATACGCCTGAAGCTGGCCCGCAAGAAAAATAGCCGTCGTCTGAGAAGGAACAGAGAAAGTTTTGCGGTTGCGCAAGTTCCAAATAATCCAGAAGAATCCATACACCACTCCAATAAACGCCTTCTTACACGAAAAATTCCCAGCCACCTCCGCGCTACGGTCAAGAAGATTATCAATAGAATTCACCTGTCCAATGTCCACTTTCCACCATTTGCACAAATCCTTAAGCAATTGCCGAGATATCGAGCATCCTATGAAAAGATGTTCCTCGTCTTCTTCCACACAATCGCACAGAGGGCAWAGGGAGGAGAGACAAACCACTCCTCTTTTAGCAAGATTAATTTTAGTCGGAAGCCTTTTGTGAAGAAGACGCCAAGCTAGAATATTAATTTTAGAGGGAACCCAAGTGACCCACCAAAAATTTCTGAAACTAACCTGGAGAAGCGAATTAGCATCATACGCAGCTCTCATCGAAGAGACCGAGAAGTTACCTGGAGAAGCGAATTAGCATCATGGATTTGGTGTCTGTGGTATGCATTTTCTGTTCGATTTGGTCCTTCGACCTAACAATCACAATCGTCTACCAGGTCAGTGAAAGTCAAGGGCATAAGGATCTTTTTGCCTTTTTTTTTCTTTATTCTAACATTTTTTAAGTTAATCTTTTTAAATCAAGGGCTAGAATGTGTATATTGGAACTTAAATGGCCAAATATAAACTCCATTATATTTAATTTTAGAGTAAATTACATTACAGTCCTTTGGTTTGTGGTTTGTTTAACTAAGGTCTTTAAAGCGCGTTTATTACACTCTTAACACCTGTGGTATGTAAAAACGCACACTTTGAGTCCCTCGTTCTAGCAAAATAAAAAAGATTCCGGTAACCCTACTATGTCAGGGGATGTTTCCGTCTTCTTACAACTTTTTTGTCTTTTTCATATTGGAAACCTAAAAATATAATAAAATTATATATATATAGGCACGAAAATCGTGTATTTTTAAGAAACAGTATAAACCAATTTCGACCAATAGGAAAATTCTATTTTTTTTCTAATTAAATTTAATCAATAAGGGTATTTCGGTTATTTACAATATTTTCTATTAAATATGAAAGTTATTAATAAATCTTAATTAAAGAAACAAAATAAAGGAAATTGTATAAATGGTAACATTTAAATATTTAATTATATTATAATATTAAAATTTTGAATTTGATATATTGTTATGAGATTGAATTTGCAAACGGGTCTTAAAGATTGAATTGCATTATGGAATGAAATCGTAAATTATAGTTCAAATTAAAAAAATAATGTTAATGAAACAGGTTTCATGAAGGTGAAACTGGTTCATGTTGTAATTGATTCATGAGTAATATGAAATCGTTTCATGGTGAAACACGTTTCAGTGATAGTGTAGTTGATCCGTTTAGTAGAAAAAAATAGAACATGAAACGGGTGCATAATTTATTTGGTTCGTCATGAAATAATTGAATGATGAAACGGATACACGATAAATCTGCTTCGGGATCTTGAAGTTTATAATTTGCTCCAGAATCTTGAAGATTGTAAGGAGTAAATGAAAGAATGCATCAAATCATGAGTGGAATAAAAAAATTAATTTACATGAAACAGGTTTCATGAAGGTGAAACTGGTTCATGGCGTAATTAAACAATGAGTGGTGAATTGCTTTCATGGTGAAACTCGTTTCAGTGATAGTGTAGGTGATCCATTCAGTAGATGAAATTAAAAATGAAACGGGTGCATAATGTAGGCGGTTCGTCATGAAATAATTGCAAGATGAAAAATAAATTAGTTTCATTAATAATAATAAATGTTAACGTAAAAATAATAAATTACTTTACAAAAAATAGATTAGTTTCATTAATAATATGATATACATGATATGGTTTCTTTGAATAAATGAATATTTGGTTTTACCTTTTTACCCTTATTGGTATTATAAAATGTATTTTTAATTTATTTTTAATTTCCTTAAATAACCTTGATTAATCTTAACCATTTATCAAGAAAATGGATGGGTGAGATTGGTTTACAC
>NC_037543.1:5091035-5092312 GCF_001531365.2 Cynara cardunculus var. scolymus
TTTCAAATAGTTAATTTGATACTAATATCGATATATTTTTGTCAAATTTTTATGATATCGTCAAACATATATTTTATTCAAAAATAAAAACATCATCGTTTTCTCAAAACCATATAAAGCCATATTATAACATTGACTGGGATAAATAATAAAATGAAATATTAAAAACACGATGTATCTCGCTGCATTGCGCGAGTACGCTTCTAGTATATATATATATATATATATATATATATATATATATATATCATCTATCTTATTTTTTCCTCCCATATCTCCTCTCTCCATAACATACATATACAAACAAATTGAATATGAATACTGAACACATTGTGAAGACTTTCTTAGAAATACTATTATAGTTTGTGAACACGCTCTAAATTTATAAGATCTGGTATAAGTTGTAAAGATATTGTGAATACAAACTAAAGCTAAACATACTACTTGTGATTACAGTGTGAATCTTATAAAAATCCACAGTTCTTTAGATATGAAAGGGAACCTTCTTCTCTTACCCTTTCAGTCTTTAACAAATTTGTGACCAGCTAAATTGTTTAGGATCAAGTCTTACCTCCGTAGATTTCACAAAGAACATGTAATTCTTTGTTTTTCATTAAACATACAAAATTTGAAATATGTTGTGTTTGTATCGAAACCCTCCATCTACAAACATGATCTGTGTAATGTACCGTTTCAAATGATATATACAGATTAAAAACATGAGAACAGAATTTGAGCATGTAATAAGATACATACCGGAAAGAAGTTCACATTGCAAGATGTCAATAGAAAAGCAATCCTTAAATTAGCTGCTAACTGATCATACGTATTACGAGTAAAGTCATGGAAGGTGACACTTACTGTTTGAAGCTGCTTGAACAGGATCTGCAACCACAAGGGTGGTGCCTCTGACTGATTTGAATTTGGGCTCCAAAGATCAAAAGTGTCTAGAGATCTCAGGTTCGAATCCAATAAGGAATAAAAATTCTCTTGTGCCCACGGAGGTTCAAATGCCCTGGGATTAGTCGGGTTGAATATCCGGGTCAATCAAAAAAAACTAGGATATGCACTCGTTGACGACTCCGGCTCACCACGTTTTTTCTTCTCGTCCATCTCGGCCCTGACTTTATTTAAAAACTTCGTTAAACCCTTGGGTAAATCCCAATCCCCATTCGTGGGATATTGTTGGATATAGAAAACAAACTTGCTGTTGATCGCAGTAAGAATTTGGACAGAAAAACAATGGAGAAGACTGCAGAAAATGGAACTTTGTTTAT